>NW_022261978.1:3231259-3277621 GCF_002021735.2 Oncorhynchus kisutch | reverse complement strand
CTTGCGTCTCATCTCTCTGTCCCCCCCCCAGTGGTTACCTTGCGTCTCATCTCTCTGTCCCCCCCCCCAGTGGTTACCTTGCGTCTCATCTCTCTGTCACCCCCCCCCAGTGGTTAGCTTGCGTCTCATCTCTCTGTCACCCCCCCAGTGGTTAGCTTGCGTCTCATCTCTCTGTCCCCCCCCCCCCCCCCAGTGGTTACCTTGGCGTCTTCATCTCTCTGTCCCCCCCTCCCCCCCCTCCTCCCCCCAGTGGTTACCTTGCGTCTCATCTCTCTGTCCCCCCCCCCCCCCCCCCCCCCCCCCCCCCCCAGTGGTTACCTTGCGTCTAATCTCTCTGTCCCCCCCAGTGGTTACCTTGCCGTCTCATCTCTCTGTCCCCCCCCCCAGTGGTTACCTTGCGTCTCATCTCTCTGTCCCCCCCCAGTGGTTACCTTGCGTCTCATCTCTCTGCCCCCCCCCCCAGTGGTTACCTTGCGTCTCATCTCTCTGTACCCCCCCCCCAGTGGTTACCTTGCGTCTCATCTCTCTGTCCCCCCCAGTGGTTTACCTTGCGTTCTCATCTCTCTGTTACCTTGCGTCTCATCTCTCTGTCCCCCCCCCCAGTGGTTACCTTGCGTCTCATCTCTCTGTCCCCCCCCCCAGTGGTTACCTTGCGTCTCATCTCTCTGTCCCCCCCCAGTGGTTACCTTGCGTCTCATCTCTCTGTCACCCCCCCAGTGGCTACCTTGCGTCTCATCTCTCTGTCCCCCCCCCCCCCCCCCCCCCCACCCAGTGGTTACCTTGCGTCTCATCTCTCTGTCCCCCCCCCCCCCCCCCCCCCCCGTGGTTACCTTGCGTCTCATCTCTCTGTCCCCCCCCCCCCCCCCCCCCCAGTGGTTACCTTGCGTCTCATCTCTCTGTCCCCCCCCCCCCCCCCAGTGGTTACCTTGCGTCTCATCTCTCTGTCCCCCCCCCAGTGGTTACCTTGCGTCTCATCTCTCTGTCCCCCCCCAGTGGTTACCTTGCGTCTCATCCCTCTGTCCCCCCCCCCCAGTGGTTACCTTGCGTCTCATCTCTCTGTCCCTGGCCAGCTGTCTGTCCCAGCTGATGATCTGCATCCTGTCTCCTGCTGACAGACAGAAGATGTCCTGGACCTCATAACGCGCCGAGCGGAGCTGGAACAAAACACCACTCCTGAGAATTAGTCTTCTGTGTGTGTAGAGACGGTGTTGTGCACGCCAGAGTGTGTGTGTGTGTAGAGACGGTGTTGTGCACACCAGAGTGTGTGTAGAGACGGTGTTGTGCACGCCAGAGTGTCTGTAGAGACGGTGTTGTGCACGCCAGAGTGCGTGTGTAGAGACGGTGTTGTGCGCGCCAGTGTGTGTGTGTGTTAGTTACCTGCAGTGTGACTCTCTCCTGCAGCACCAGGTCTTGCCTGCTGTCTCTCCCAGGGCTCTGGGGCTGGAAGGACTGTAGGAACTGCTGCGTGTCCTGAGGGAGGGGACACACACAGTCATACACAAAATAAATGATTAAACACACATCCGTAAATCACATCTTTGATAAATCCCATGATGGGCTGTGTGTTTCTGAGACTGTGTGTGTCACCTTGATGGTACATAGCAGCTGTCCCACTCTCTCTGTGTGTAGGAGCCTCCTGGTTAGGTATCCCTTCACTGCTGCTGCCACCAGGGGACCGTAACACACAGACAGACACCTGGGAGACTGAGGAGAGGAGGGGGTGGGGGAGAGAGGTGGGGAGAGAGGAGGGGAGAGAGGTGGGGGGAGGGGTGGGGAGAGAGAGAGAGAGGAAGGGGTGGGGAGAGAGGAGGGTGTGGGGAGAGAGGAGGGGTGTGGGGAGGGGTGTGGGGAGAGAGGTGGGGAGAGAGGAGGGGAGAGAGGTGGGGGAGGGGATGGGGAGAGAGAGAGAGAGGAGGGTGTGGGGAGAGAGGAGGGGGGTGGGAGAGAGGAGGGGGGTGGGGAGAGAGGAGGGGGGTGGGGAGAGAAGAGGGTGTGGGGAGAGGGAAGGGACGAGACGAGGGGGGTGGGGAGAGGGAAGGGACGAGACGAGGGGGGTGGGAGAGAGGAGGGGGGTGGGGAGAGAAGAGGGGGTGGGGAGAGGGGAGGGGACGAGACGAGAGGAGAAATACCAATTCTGTCAATGACAACCAATTAATTTCCTACCCAGATTCTCAAGGTCCTTTCAACTGGTGGCCAACTGTAGCTGTAGACACACAGACACACACATACGAACACACACATACACACACCCTGACTTGAATCATCCTACAACTAACTGTTGTGCTTCTCACTTGTTGATTATAAACTGAAGATCCAAATATACAAAGTCAGTCAGGTGTGAATTGAATTTACCCGTGAGGGGGAGTCTGGGTCTGAAAGGAGGGATCCTGCTGAGGGGGAGAATAGAGGGATGGAGAGGGGGATGGAAGAGAGGGGGAGGAGGGAGGTTGTGTTGTCCCCTAGACATGCGCTGGATGTGGGGCAGGAGGACACAGGGAAGGACAAACTCTGGAGTAGCTGGTAACGTACGGCCAGAATCTAACAGACGGGAGAGAGGAATGAGAGAGGGGGGGGGGGGGATGAGAGAGACCGAGAGGAATGAGAGAGAGAAAGAGAGAGGAATGAGAGAGAGAGGCAAGAGAGAGAGGAAAGAGAGGAAAGAGAGAGAGAGGAATGAGAGAGAAAGAGAGAGAGGACCATTAGCGCTCAGAGCGACTATCTGGCACTTAACCAGCACCCCTCATGAATTAAACTAATGATCGTCTCCTTTTCAGTGTCAGATCCCCCCTCCTTCCTTCCATCCCAGCTACCCTACATCCCCGTCTCCCTCCATCTCTCTATCCACGGCCCAGCTACCCTACATCCCTGTCTCCCTCCATCTCTCTATCCACGGCCCAGCTACCCTACATCCCTGTCTCTCTCCATCTCTCTATCCACGGCCCAGCTACCCTACATCCCTGTCTCCCTCCATCTCTCTATCCACGGCCCAGCTACCCTACATCCCTGTCTCCCTCCATCTCTCTATCCACGGCCCAGCTACCCTACATCCCTGTCTCCCTCCATCTCTCTATCCACGGCCCAGCTACCCTACATCCCTGTCTCCCTCCATCTCTCTATCCACGGCCCAGCTACCCTACATCACTGTCTCCCTCCATCTCTCTATCCACGGCCCAGCTACCCTACATCACTGTCTCCCTCCATCTCTCTATCCACGGCCCAGCTACCCTACATCCCCGTCTCCCTCCATCTCTCTATCCACGGCCCAGCTACCCTACATCCTCGTCTCCCTCCATCTCTCTATCCACGGCCCAGCTACCCTACATCCCCGTCTCCCTCCATCTCTCTATCCACGGCCCAGCTACCCTACATCCCCGTCTCCCTCCATCTCTCTATCCACGGCCCAGCTACCCTACATCCCTGTCTCCCTCCATCTCTCTATCCACGGCCCAGCTACCCTACATCCCTGTCTCCCTCCATCTCTCTATCCACGGCCCAGCTACCCTACATCCCTGTCTCCCTCCATCTCTCTATCCACGGCCCAGCTACCCTACATCACTGTCTCCCTCCATCTCTCTATCCACGGCCCAGCTACCCTACATCCCTGTCTCCCTCCATCTCTCTATCCACGGCCCAGCTACCCTACATCCCTGTCTCCCTCCATCTCTCTATCCACGGCCCAGCTACCCTACATCCCTGTCTCCCTCCATCTCTCTATCCACGGCCCAGCTACCCTACATCCCTGTCTCCCTCTCTCTCTATCCACGGCCCAGCTACCCTACATCCCTGTCTCCCTCTCTCTCTATCCACGGCCCAGCTACCCTACATCCCTATCTCCCTCTCTCTCTATCCACGGCCCAGCTACCCTACATCCCTGTCTCCCTCCATCTCTGTATTACAGGCAACACATCCTCAATGATGGAGGGAGAGGAGAAGACAGGTTTTATTATGAGACAGCTTTATGTTAATGATGGTGTTAGAGCTACACAGACACACACAGACAGAAGGTAACCTGCCTAAATGATTTTCACATCAGTAGCCATGAAGTGCTTTGAAAGGCTGGTCATGGCTCACATCAACAGCATCCTCCCGGACACCCTAGACCCACTCCAATTCGCATACCGCCCCAACAGATCCACAGATGACGCCATCTCAATCACACTCCACACTGTCCTTTCCCACCTGGACAAAAGGAACACCTATGTGAGAATGCTATTCATTGACTACAGCTCAGCGTTCAACACCATAGTGCCCTCAAAGCTCATCACTAAGCTAAGGACCCTGGGACTAAACACCTCCCTCTGCAACTGGATCCTGGACTTCCAGACAGGCCGCCTCAAGGTGGTGAGGGTAGGTAAGCAGCACATCTGCCACACTGATCCTCAACACGGGGGCCCCTCATGGGTGTTTGCATTGTCCCCTCCTGTACTCCCTGTTCATCCACAACTGCATGGCCAGGCATGAGTCCAACACCATCATTGAGTTTGCTGACGACAACAGTGGTGAGCCTGATCACCGACTATGATGAGACAGCTTATAGGGAGTAGGTCAGAGACCTGGCCGTGTGGTGCCAGAACAACCTCTCCCTCAACGTGGACAAGACAAAGGAGCTGATTGTGGACTACAGGAAAAGGTGGGCTGAACAGGCCCCCACTAACATCAACGGGGCTGTAGTGGAGCAGATTGAGAGCTTCAAGTTCATTGGTTTCCACATCACCAACCAACTATCATGTTCCAAACACACCAAGACAGTTGTGAAGAGGGCAGGACAACACCTTTTCCCCCTCCGGAGACTGAAAAGACTTGCCATGGGTCTCCAGATCCTCAAAAGGTTCTACAGTTACACCATCGAGAGCACTGGTTGCATCACCGCCTGGTATGGCAACTGCTCGGCATCTGAACGTAAGGCATTACAGAGGGTAGTGCGTACGACCCAGTACATCACTGGGGCCAAGCTTCCTTCCATCCAGGACCTATATAGTAGGCGGTGTCAGAGGAAGGCCCAAAAAATGGTCAAAGACTCCAGTCACCCAGGTCATAGACTGTTCTCTCTGCTACCACACGACAAGCAGTACTGGAGAGCAAAGTCTCGATTCAAAAGGCTCCTTAACAGATTCTACCCCCAAGCCACCTGTTTTTACACTGCTGCTACTCGCTGCTCTTTATCTATGCAGAGCAGCTTTATCCCACCTACAGTGCCTTGCGAAAGTATTCGGCCCCCTCGAACTTTGCGACCTCTTGCCACATTTCAGGCTTCAAACAAAGATATAAAACTGTATTTTTTTGTGAAGAATCAACAACAAGTGGGACACAATCATGAAGTGGAACGACATTTATTGGATATTTCTAACTTTTTTAACTAATCAAAAACTGAAAAATTGGACGTGCAAAATTATTCAGCCCCTTTACTTTCAGTGCAGCAAACTCTCTCCAGAAGTTCAGTGAGGATCTCTGAATGATCCAATGTTGACCTAAATGACTAATGATGATGAATACAATCCACCTGTGTGTAATCAAGTCTCCGTATAAATGCACCTGCACTGTGATAGTCTCAGAGGTCCGTTAAAAGCGCAGAGAGCATCATGAAGAACAAGGAACACACCAGGCAGGTCCGAGATACTGTTGTGAAGCAGTTTAAAGCCGGATTAGGATACAAAAAGATTTCCCAAGCTTTAAACATCCCAAGGAGCACTGTGCAAGCGATAATATTGAAATGGAAGGAGTATCAGACCACTGCAAATCTACCAAGACCTGGCTGTCCCTCTAAACTTTCAGCTCATACAAGGAGAAGACTGATCAGAGATGCAGCCAAGAGGCCCATGATCACTCTGGATGAACTGCAGAGATCTACAGCTGAGGTGGGAGACTCTGTCCATAGGACAACAATCAGTTGTATATTGCACAAATCTGGCCTTTATGGAAGAGTGGCAAGAAGAAAGCCATTTCTTAAAGATATCCATAAAAAGTGTCGTTTAAAGTTTGGCACGAGACACACCAAACATGTGGAAGAAGTTGCTCTGGTCAGATGAAACCAAAATTGAACTTTTTGGCAACAATGCAAAACGTTATGTTTGGCGTAAAAGCAACACAGCTCATCACCCTGAACACACCATCCCCGCTGTCAAACATGGTGGTGGCAGCATCATGGTTTGGGCCTGCTTTTCTTCAGCAGGGACAGGGAAGATGGTTCAAATTGATGGGAAGATGGATGGAGCCAAATACAGGACCATTCTGGAAGAAAACCTGATGGAGTCTGCAAAAGACCTGAGACTGGGACAGAGATTTGTCTTCCAACAAGACAATGATCCAAAACAAAAATAAACATATCCAGGTGTTAGAATGGCCAAGTCAAAGTCCAGACCTGAATCCAATCGAGAATCTGTGGAAAGAACTGAAAACTGCTGTTCACAAATGCTCTCCATCCAACCTCACTGAGCTCGAGCTGTTTTGCAAGGAGGAATGGGAAAAAATGTCAGTCTCTCGATGTGCAAAACTGATAGAGACATACCCCAAGCGACTTACAGCTGTAATCGCAGCAAAAGGTGGCGCTACAAAGTATTAACTTAAGGGGGCTGAATAATTTTGCACGCCCAATTTTTCTGTTTTTGATTTGTTAAAAAAGTTTGAAATATCCAATAAATGTCATTCCACTTCATGATTGTGTCCCACTTGTTGTTGATTCTTCACAAAAAAATACAGTTTTATATCTTTATGTTTGAAGCCTGAAATGTGGCAAAAGGTCGAAAAGTTCAAGGGGGCCGAATACTTTCGCAAGGCACTGTATATGTACAGATGACCTTGACTAACCATCTGTATATAGCCTCGTTATTGTTGTCATTTTCTTGTTACTTTGATTTATTTTTTAAAACTTTAGTTTATTCAGTAAATATTTTCTTAACTCTATTTCTTGAACTGCATTGTTGGTTAAGGGCTTGTAAGTAAGCATTTCATGGTAAGGTCTACTACACCTGTTGTATTCAGCATTTCATGGTAAGGTCTACTACACCTGTTGTATTCAGCATTTCACGGAAAGGTCTACTACACCTGTTGTATTCAGCATTTCATGGTAAGGTCTACTACACCTGTTGTATTCAGCATTTCACGGAGAGGTCTACTACACCTGTTGTATTCAGCATTTCACGGTAAGGTCTACTACACCTGTTGTATTCAGCATTTCACGGAAAGGTCTACTACACCTGTTGTATTCAGCATTTCACGGTAAGGTCTATTACACCTGTTGTATTCAGCATTTCATGGAAAGGTCTACTACACCTGTTGTATTCAGCATTACACGGTAAGGTCTACTACACCTGTTGTATTCAGCATTTCACGGAAAGGTCTACTACACCTGTTGTATTCAGCATTTCACGGTAAGGTCTACTACACCTGTTGTATTCAGCATTTCACGGAAAGGTCTACTACACCTGTTGTATTCAGCATTTCACGGAAAGGTCTACTACACCTGTTGTATTCAGCATTTCACGGTAAGGTCTACTACACCTGTTGTATTCAGCATTTCACGGAAAGGTCTACTACACCTGTTGTATTCAGCATTTCACGGAAAGGTCTACTACACCTGTTGTATTCAGCATTTCACGGAAAGGTCTACTACACCTGTTGTATTCAGCATTTCACGGTAAGGTCTACTACACCTGTTGTATTCAGCATTTCACGGTAAGGTCTACTACACATGTTGTATTCAGCATTTCACGGTAAGGTCTACTACACCTGTTGTATTCAGCATTTCACGGTAAGGTCTACTACACCTGTTGTATTCGGGGCATAACATTTTATTTGAAATACAAGGAATGGACGCCAGCTAACGTGTTGGTTGTCCTTCAGTTTAACACACACACACACACACACTTCCTCTTAGGGCTCCAATGAAACATTTATAGTAGAATCTCTCTTAGGGCTCCAATGAAACATTTATAGTAGAATCTCTCCCTGGTCCTTAAAACTGGAGGAGAGTTTCAAGGTCCCTTGTAATGGGCATATGTCTGCAGTCTACACAAGCTGTGTGTGTGAGGATATAATTAAGCCAAGGAGCTGAAATCCCTGTCTCTCTTTTGAGGAACATTAAGGTTGATGTAACAGAACAAGCTGGGGCATTTTAAGAATCTGAGAGAATAAGAGAGAGAAATTGAGAGAGAGGGAGAGAAACAAAAGAATTGAGAGAGAGAGAGAGAGAGAGAGAGAGAGAGAGAGGAAGAGAGAGAAGGGGAGGAATTGAGAGAGAAGGAGGGAGAGGGAGGAATTGAGAGGGAGGGAGAGGAATTGAGAGAGGAAAGGGAGGAATTGAGAGAGGAGAGGGAGGAATTGAGAGAGAAGAGAGAGGAATTAAGAGAGGAGGGAGAGGGAGGAATTGATTGAGAGAAGCAGGCAGGGAGGGATACCGGTGCCAGCTGGATGGGTTTATAGGTGACCTTGGTTAGACGTCACAGTTATTGGAGTTGCAAGTGTAGTGGTCATATTGCGGCCCAGCGGTCTCTCTCACCTGCAGTAGTTGCTGCTGCTTCATCAATTGTTTAGAGGTCAGGGTTGGGGTCAATTCCCTTTTAATTCTGGACAATTCAGGAAGTACACTGAAATTACAATTACCAATTCTCTTCAAAGCCTTTCAATGAGGAGTGTGGAATTGGAATTTGGTTTACTTTCTGATTTGACTGGAATTGAAATTGTATTGAGTACAAACTTGTAAGAGGTTGTATTGTGGTTAGTATTGTAGCTATAGTAGTAATACTGTGGTCATATTGAGGTGTTGGTCAGCGGTCTCTCTCACCTGCAGTAGTTGTTGCTGCTGTCTCCTCTGCTCCTCCTTCAGGGCTCTGACCTGGCCTGCATGGGTCAGCTGGAGCTGCTTCAGCTGCTGGCTCTCCTGACTGTGTGACTGCACCGCAGCTAGGAGAGAGACAGGTAACAGTCAGACAGGAAGGGCTAGCTAGGAGTCTGATGTGCTTTACAGACTCTTATTCAGGGATATTATGGATTGACAAACGTTTGTTCTGCACTTGTTGCCTTTATAATGAATGAATAAACAGCAGAAAATGCTTTATTTGAGTTTGGAGCCACTGAATGTTATATAATGGATTGAGAAAACATGGAATGAAGATTGAGATGACCATCCATTACTATGTGAATGTTTGTCTCTCTACCTCTGTACCTCAGAAAGGAAGACGTCCTAATCTAAACCCACTGTGGTCCTTGGCTGGCCTTACCTTCAGGAGTACTGGAGGGAGGCCTGTCCATCACCTCTCTTCGTCCTCCTCCCCTGTTCCCCTCTGTCGTGTGCATGACCAGTCTACGTTTGGCCCTTGACGCCCCTCCCTGACCACCACCTCCGTTCTCAGGGGTCAGCTGCTTCCCCGCGGGGTCATGACCTTTCAACGACCCCTCTGACCCTGACCCTCCCTGGAGCCAGAGCCCTGAGGGCGTGTCCACGTCATACGATTGGTTGATGGATTGGAAGTGGGCGGGGTCCTCCGGATAACTCTTCCACTCCATTGGCTGGTGCTGGTTGTTACTGGCGTCTGAGAGGACGGAGAAAGGTGTTTTGTGTGATGCTGGAATCTTGACGACGTCATTCCGAACCTTGATGACTTCCGACGGAACCTTGATGACATCATATGGAACCTTCCGGAACACGTCAGAAACTCTCCTCTTCTGAGTGAGGGAGGTGACGAGGCGCGCTGCAAGAGGCTGCTGCTGGCGACCATCTTGTTTTTTGTAACCTGTTGTAACAGTGATCTCCACCTCCTTGACCAATGGAGGTACGCTGTCACACCCCTGGACTCTACAGGGGACCACCGTCATCTTACCAGCTGACCTCTGACCTCCATCCCCTCTTCCTTTCTCACTGTCAGTAAGGTTACTCTCTGCCTGACTCTCAGGTGTATGGTAGTCCATGTATTTATGTGGCGGCTCCATGGTAAGGTTACTACTATTATCAGTGTGGCTGTTGTTGTGTGTCTGGTGGCTCTCTGGTGTCTCTGTTAGTGTGGACTCCAGGTCTGAGATCAGTATTTTGAGGCTGGACAGGTTGAGCTCCAGCTGAGCTATCTGTTCTGCCTGGTCTGAGCTCCTACGCATAGGTGTTGTACCATCCCCAGCCACTAGGGGAGTTGTAGGAGCAGTAAAGCCTTGTGATATACCACCCCCAGCCACTAGGGGTGCTCTATGCAGATGCCTTTGGTCCCAAGCAACATTTTCCTGCCCAGTCACCGACCCTACCTCGTTGTCTACATTCAAAGGTGTGTTTACCAGGATCTGCCTCTTGGGGGTGCCACGCCCTCCTCCCCCACTGTCTCCTTTACTCTTACAGCGGATAGGGCTCATACTAAACTGGGGGGTAGGGACGGTCTGGAACCTACTACCCCCCAGAGAGGAAGGCCTCGGCAGGGTAGAGCTCTTCTCCCTGACTAGGTAGAATGATTTCTGGGTTATGGAGGCATCGGCTGAGATAGGATGTGGAAGGTTCTCCATTAGTGTTGACGGTGCTGCTGTGACGTCTGGTGAGAGGTGTAGCTGGATGTCTTCGACTGCCGAGCCAGCATCAATCAGCTCCACTCCTGGAGGAGATTGGGTGTCTCCTTCTAGACCAACCAAATGTGAAGGCCCATTTCCAGCCTCCAATTCCTTCAATATTCCTTCACGACATCCTTTTTCGAGTCCCATTCTTTCCACAATGCTAGACCTCGCCTTCTCCTCCTCACGTTGAACCCACGCTTCCTTAGGGAATATCTCTAGTGGTGGCGGTCCGGAAAACTGGACTCCCATTCCCAGATGATCCTTTCTCCAATCCCTGTCCCGGGTTTTCCTTCCCTCCGCCACCACTCTCCCTGACTGCAGGAACTCCTCATTCTCCTTGTCTGAGAAACTCATCTCCTCCTCCATCTTCTGGTGTGTCGAGGCCTCCTGTGTCCTAAAATAAAACAACATTTCAAATCACAACAAACTTTACAGTAAAAACATTCAAATTAAGGAGATAAAAAAACAGACCACAAAAAATGAGATGAAAACTAAAAAAAGATGTCTAAAATAACAGTAAAACCACTGACTTAAAGCCAAGCTAAAAGATGGTTTTTCAAACCTCTAATATGTCTGCCCCTCTTGCCTGAACACAACAAACAGAAGTCAATAAAACAGATGAATAAAATAACATCCAACACTCACCTGGTAGGACAAGTAGAGGCCTTGGCCTGGTTCTTCAGCTGACGCTGGCGTCTCCGGTGCTCCTGGGACTTCTTCAGCAGGGTCTGGAGGCTGAGGCGGTACGGCCCTGCCTCTGGTTCCGGGTCCAAGTCTACATCTCCAGCCTGGCTCTTTGGTTCTGATCCTGGCTGGTTCCTGCCTGGTTTGGGGCGTTCCAAAGTGGCCTGGGATTTCTTTAGAAGAGTCTGGAGGCTGAGCCGGTATGGTCCCTCCGGTCGGTCCAGGTCTAAGTCTGACGCCTGGTTCTGGTCTGGTTTGCAGAGGTCCGGTGTCGAGGCCTCAGCCTGAGGACATGTCACTACAATCTTGGGTTCAGGACGGTCTGATAGTGATGATGAGGCTTGATGCTGGGGGAAAGTCACAATATTAGCAGTGCTACACTTCTTTCCTGGGTGACTTGCTCTGCGGTCTTCTACAGGAGGTGTGATATCTCTGCTCTCTAGAGGCCTCTTCACCAACGCTTCCTCTAAATAGTCTGGTATGACGTCATTACACCAGGACGACGTCACGCTCGCCTCATCTGCGGGGCGACCGGTTATGAGGTCATCGTCACACGGGGACGACCCCTCCTCCAGATCTTCAGCATCAATGGGAGGATGGCTGATGATATTACATGCCTTGGTTGTGTTTGTATCGGAGGTGCTGTGTAGGAGAAACTCCCCCGTTCCAACTGGTGTCCCCTCCTCGGGCCCTGACAAAATGCTCTCCCCAGCCTCAGTCCGACTCAGGACCCAGGCCTCCGCGTTTTCACACGTCAAGTACCCAGAAGACTGGTGGCTTATGTCAGCTAGAGGATCCACCGTTGCTTCTCCTGAACCCAGGTCCTCCTCCAGAACACACTCAGCATTGGTGGTCTTATCCTGGTCATACAAGAGTCTCTCCCTGGTCCGGGTCTCTGTTTGTGGAGCAACCTGGTTGGTGTGTGTGGTTGTCTCTCTAGCTAGAGAAGGTGTCATTGAGTCACAGACCAGCTTATCTAGGAAGGTCTCCCTCACAGTGGTGGTGTTATGGAGAGTTGTAAGGTGATTTGTTGTGAAGGCGCCGTAGGCTGTCGACGTCATAGGAGGACCTCGGACGAGGATGCCTGCTTTCCCATCATGCATGACGGTTAAGGTTGGTGGGGAGGACGACCCCGGCAAGCTGTCCTTGGTCTCGGTGACATCATCATTCTGCGACATTAGAACCTGGCGGACATTGCTGTGGTGTAGGTTGGTGGTTTTGGTTGCCGTTAGTCCTGGTTCACCCTGAAAGAACTCCTCCAGTGTTGGTGCTTGCCTCAGCTAGAATACCAGACAGAAAACTCATTTAAAAAACATGACCAGGAACAACAGGAAAAGAATGAAAACAATCATAACTTTGTTATGACATAAATACATACTTTTCACCTTATAGGCTAGGCAATACATTAAGTTAGCTGAAGTAGCAAGAGTGTATAATTAAATTATATGGGACCGTTTCCCAGCCTTAGAGATTCTCCAATAATGTTAATCAATGTCTGGGAAACCAGCCTTATTTGACTTGAAATTCATGTGGATTTACCTGAACACTGTGTAGAATGTTCTGAACGTAGGACATCCTCGTCTCAGAGGGTTGAGTCTTCCTCCTATCCATCGTCCTCTTGGCTGCCTCTCTGTGTCTCTGCATCTCTTCTCTTTGCACTCCTGTGAGCTGGGAGTGGCAACACAGTCAGACTTTGTCTATGTGCCCCTATTCCCTTTACAGTACACTACTTTTGACCAGGGCCCATAGGACTTATATAGGGAATAGGGTGCCATTTGGGCCTCAAATATTTGTATTGCCATGAGAGGCGTGTCTTAATAATGATAGATATCATTAGTAAGGCCCAAAAAAGAAAGTCATATGCATATACCATATAGTCACAGAAAAGCCCTTGCTAACAACGACTTCAACAGTAGGTTAAAATATAAAGACTATAAATACCTAGCTAGCCTGGGTGCCAGTCGTCTCTGCTCTTTCCAAATCCGTATCGAATTGTCATGCAAAAAGACTGGTTCCCTGGCTAGCATATAACTAGCTCCATCATTCCTCACAGGCAACATACCATGGAACATGTAAGTGGTGATATCCATAGAGTTATACAGCAACACGAGCCTTACCAATGGAGGAAGGATGGGTGAGCCATGGAAACGGATCGCTGATGATCCGTGGCGAGTACATGGTGATTCCAGTGTCCGGCGTTGGTTCTTGTTGTGGTCGTTGCTATCCTTCCTTTTCAGTTCGTAAAGTCGGCGTTGTATGAACTTTTCATAGTCTTCCATTCTGTAACAAAACGAAATGTTTCGTTAATTCGTTTTTATAGCAATGCATTATTTGATGATCACGAAATAACTATAGTTTTTTTCTTTTTTCTTGTTGTTAGCTAATCTAGCTAGCGGCTAACGTTATCTAGAAAGTTAGCTAACGGTCAACTAATCATTCAACAAAATAGCGCCAACTTTATCAAACAACCCAATGTTAAATTAATAGAATGCAACGTTTACAAACACTCGCCAAAAATATTGCTTAGCGAATGGCTTTAAAACTATTACATTAAACAAATTTCCAAGAGACATCATTTGTATGTTTACATTTCACCCGCCTCGTCGAGACAACAAACTGACAGTTTGGAGGAAAGTGTCATGGCGTCTACAAAGCCCGTCATGGATCAACACCAGGTGGATTTGGATTCAAGATTGAACACAAAAATAACTCCAAGTCCGACTTTAAGTACGTCTATAATGTCATTAATTAACCTATATATTGTATATATTAGCGATAATTCGTTGTATTATCTTGATATTACTGTTTTTGAAAGTGCTAGTTGGCAAACCTGCGAAATAGCTGAAACCATACTCCGTTTCGTATTTTACAACTCTCCAGGTATTTTGACAAACAACTAATCTTCGGTCAGTTATTTGCTCCTGCCACCTACTGACGTTACTGGCTAATAGGTTGAGTAAACACAATATGATTCATTTGTACGGACAGTAATAAAACCGTTTAAAAAACTACATACCGAGATCTTGATGTTTATTGGTAGCACGTCCATTGGACCGCTGATAATGAATTGACGAATCAGCTAAATAAATGCTGATCTTAGCAATTATAGTGATGATTCTACACTAAGGTATACGTCCATTGTAATATACATTTTATTTGTATTTGTTTCTATTCTATATAAATGTGCTGCATGAAGTCCATGTAAGGTCGATGGGTATGCTGTGCATAATGTTACTCTATTTTTCTTCCATCAACGGGAAGTCCATGGGTCTTAAACACAAATGTCATGTATTAATCATTATTCAAGCGTTACTCACGTCATTAAGAGGTCACAAATGGTCATGTGAGCAGTGAGAGGAGGATGGAGGGAGAGAAAAATGGAGCCGGGTCAGATACATGTTGTGGATGGATAGTGTTGATAGAACTAGGGCAGACAGAGGATGGTGCCCTATTCTCTATATAGTGTACAACCTTTACCAGAGCCCTATGCATCCTGGCACCCTATTCTCTATATAGTGCACTACTTAGCACCTAGGAAGGTATCAATCCGTCACAGTGTAGCGATAAACCAGGTCTAGATCAGCGACGGAGGCCTCTGCCCTTTGTTCTAATATCTGGGCCAGAAATATGTCCACCGCTGAGAGGTTACTGGAATTAAGTCATCCTCCATCGCCCCACTTTTAACTGGATTCCACTGGAAAGAGAAAATAAGGTGTTGCCTGTGTCCCAAATGACACCCTATTCCCTATACAGTGCACTGCTTTTGACGAGTAGTGCACTAAAAGAAAGGGAATAGGGTGCCATTTGGGATGCCGACTTTGAAGTTGAAATAAAGATGAACGAACCAGAAGAAACACCTCATCGTCAGACATTCAGGCAGACTACAATACTGTAAAATAAAGCAACAGAATAGACTATAAAATACACCAGGACTTGAACATTTCTTCAAATTGACTGACTACAAAGACTTATTTCAGGCATCATCTTATAGTCACATTATAGCCTGGTCCCAGATCAGTTTGTGCAGTCTTGCCAACTCCTATGGTCCCTGTCATGCCTGTCTGCATCATCATATAGTCACATTATAGCCTATAGCCTGGTCCCAGATCAGTTTGTGCAGACTTGCCAACTCCTATGGTCCCTGTCATGCCTGTCTGCTGGCTCATGACTTATAAAGCCCAAAGTGATTTGGACCCAGTGATTTGGACCCCTATATAACTATGGAACAATAGGGAAGATACAGTTTGTCCTCTTCAAATTGTGTTTATTGGTCATATACAAAATAAAGTCAACTGTTTATCAACAAACAATACAGTATGTACATCAATAAATTAAAGGGTCGATGACAAAACAGTTCATTCCCATGGTTACCAATACATCAGCATTACTTATCTACAAATAGCAAAAAAAGTACAATAATTTAGTTATCAATTAATAAATACTTACAATGAAATGGACTCACTGTCACATTAGGGTGTTTCCCCATACAAAGTACTGTGACACTGCGATATAATAATGTATTACACCCCATAGAGAACATTTTACAAAACACAGATTTTTTACATTTCCAGGTCATTTGTTACTAATAATTCCCATATTCACAAACTCTACTACTTGTTTTCATAGCTTTTCACTGGTCATTGTATACTTTGGAGACACACACAGACTGTGTCCCAAATTACACCTAATTCCCTTTATAGTGCACTACTTTTGACCAGGGCCCTGGTAGTGCACTATGAAGGGAATAGGGTGTCATTTGGGAGGCATAGACAGAAACACCCCTGAGTCATATAGTCATATGCTCACCAGTTGACCCAACATGTGGTGTGTTATGGGGAGGGGGAGGGGGGGGTTATATAGATAAGCACTTTGTATAAAAGATATTGACCTCAGTCACACTGTACCTGCAATTTATTAAGCTGACAACAACTTTTAGACCACCAACCACGACATCACTACTCATCAAGCTCTAGCAGTTCTAGCTCCGCCTCCTTCCTCAAGCCCCACCCAGTTTTTGCATATATAGACGTTCACTTGACAACAGTCACCACGACAACATTCATGTGTGCCTGACAACAAGAGGAGGAACAAATCAACAAAACAATCAAAACTATACAAACTGAACTAATATAACTTGGTGGTGCCACTTTTTGCTTTACGTTATCTAATTTGAGTATATTAAAATGTTTCTCCAAAAACCCTTAACACATAGCTCACAGAATGTTGAAACGCCACAGGACTTGCCACAGTCAAAAGTAGAACAACATCAGAAGTTACGAAAGCAAATGGGAGGAGGGAAGAGATTACGAGGACCAAAAACTCCATCAGAACAATTTCACAGATCACCAGTCAAACAATATATATTTTTTGCCCATTTAAAAGAGAATCAAAATAGATATTTTTACATTTTTATCACTATATACAGTACGTACACCTAAATGCCAGATGTGTGAGTTTCAACGTTAAAGAGATAAGGAAAGGGTTCTTTCTTATCAAACCTTTTCAGTCGAGATTTGCAGCACTCTGTACTTTCTTGGTTGATCAAACCATCAGTGCAACCATTCCTGTGGTTTTAACAGTTTCTGTACTTTTAACACCCCCCCCTTACCTGCTCCCTTTCCCTCCTTTCCTCCTCCCTCCCCTCCCTTTCCCCCCTTTCCTCCTCCCCTTTCCCCCCTTTCCTCCTCCCCTTTCCCCCCTTTCCTCCTCCCCTTTCCTCCTCCCTTTCCCCCCTGTCCTCCGCCCTTCCCCCCTTTCCTCCTCCCCTTTCCTCCCCCCCTTTCCTCCTCCCCTTTCCCCCCCTTTCCTGCCCATTTAGTTACTGTGTGAAGAGAGAGAGAGCATTCCCATCTACTGCACAGCAGTAACTTCCATTAAAGCCTATGGCAGGGTTTCCCCAACCTATTGTGAAGATGAAGCAAAACATATTCAATACTGTCTAGGTTTGATATCTAGTTAACGGCAATATAAGGGTGATTATAAAACCATGTGGAAATCGGTCATTTGTACTCTAGAAGTTGCGGACAATTCAACTAAGTACCCAAATCACAAAAGAACCTACGTGGGTAAAACTGGACAGGCAAAAAAATGCTGTAACAAACTTCATGTCTGTGGGAAAAGCCTGCTTTCAGACAGACCAAACCAGACCCGGCCCACAGAATTATACTGACCAGTAGAATGGGAATGGACCATCTCGGTGCGGGGGGACTTGCATTGTATAATTCTTGAATGACAGGATCTCTATGACCCAACATAAACAGATAGCAGACAACAGTGTTACTTCCCTGGCATTTATAAAACATCGGCAATACAGTCTGCATTAAACATATCCATAACATATCAATTATATACAGAGCAAATCAAAATAATTATATAAATCACGTCACAAAAAACTAACTTATTCAAAGAGCACGGGTGATGTAATCGTAGGCCCATATCCCAGTCGGTACACCCTTGCAGTAGTTTGGGTATCCTAGGAAACGTTGTATCTTGGTAACGCTGTATCTTGGTAACGCTGTATCTCTTTATTCTCCCAGTTTGTCGAACTCATTTGGAATATTCAGGCTTTTATACATTTAGACGTTTTATTGAGTTGCTAAATAAACCGTTCCTATTCAGAGAGACTTTGTAATTTATATAATGCATGTTTACAACACATTAATAACACGTGTATTAAGTATTAATAAACATCCATTAATACAACCACCACTGTTACATAGGGATCTGGGCAGAGCATAGGTACCTTCGACTACATCACCCGCTTTAAATTAAAATAGCATCACGTATCCATAACAACAACACAGTGAACAATAATATTATCATTACCTCGTCACGTACTGTACATTACAACGTCACGCCACCACGCGCTAGCCTCACGGTCACCATAACAACCACACGTGCCTAGTCACTAGAAAGACAAAGCTATCAACTTCAATAGTTAAGCCACTTTTGGTACAATTGCAAAAAAGAGGAAATATCAAACAATTTTTACCTTGATTCTTTTTTAAAGGTCTTTTATAAATAATGTAAAGATACTCTATGTAATTTATAAAATTCAAGATGTGACCATATGTAGACAAAGAATCCTTTGAAGAATACGTAACATCACTCACACTGATAACTTCATGGTAAAACCTGTGAGAATTACACCCAACTAACAGATTGAACAGTCTACTGTTTTAAAAACTGAAAATAAAAATGATTTTTAAATCATTATTTTGACAGTTGAAATATTGGCCATGTCAACAAAATACCTCATAGTCATAATAACGTTAGTTTGTTATTGTCATCCCCAAAAAACTAAACAAAATCAAATCTAACAATAAATTAGAAAAACATTCAAATTGACTATATTTCAATTCTATACATTTTGGACTAAAATGTTGATTTTTCAGTTAGTTTTTGAATGGAGTAATTGCCTAGTCACATAAACGCGTGTCAGTCAATGTAATCCGATAGCTAATTCTACAGTATAGTACACAAGTCCCAGACAGACAGGAACAGGACAACACTTGGCGATTAGATGCCTAGACCCCTCTGGCCTGTATGGAGATTGGTAATATGGTGATAATTGGTCAGTGCATAACATTAAGCACAGGTAAACACACAGGTACCTGTGATAAAACACAACCTCTTTAGGCCTCCCGAGTGGCATCATTACAGACCAAGGGCGCACAGGTGGCCCATCGTGCTCTAGCGACTCCTTGTGGTGGGCCAGGCGCATGCAGGCTGACTTCGGTCGGCAGTTGTACTGTGTTTCCTCCGACACATTGGTGCGGCTGGCTTCTGGTTCTTGGCAGGGTCATGTTTCGGAGGACGCATGGCTCTCGACCTTCGCCTCTCCCAAGTCCGTACGGGAGTTTCAGCGCTGGGACAAGACTGTACCTTCCAATTGGGGAGAAAAAAGGGTGAAAAGTACAACAAAAAAAAGTAAAATAACCAAAACAACCTCTTCCTGAAGACCCTCACTTTTCTGAAAGTATCTTGTCTCTCTTGTGCAATGAGCGGTTACAAAATACAATTCTCTGTCATTTTTATGATAAAATATGAAATAAATTGACGGCTCTGCAAGCTGTTTCTGCAAAACAAGGAAGTGCCTGTGAGTACGGAAGCCCGTTGGGTAACAAATAGTTGTTTTCAGAGAAATCACAGCCAAATAGAATGATACCAAAAGGAAAGTCGGCCACGGATGAAGCTCACAGTATTCCATGACACAACACACGCATAACTACATTACATAAAAATGACAACTTTGGACCTCGTGTACAACAGTTACAAAATAACAGTAGAAACACAGTAATTACTATCCAGGGTGTGATATTTTCTCAAAGGGGGGCCACCTCACCTGATTAAATTCTGTCCTGTGCTCAATGACGATGCACTGACCAATGGTTTCATTTTTAAATAGTCCTAATTAGCTTCTTCTTCTCCTCCTCTCCCTTCCCTCTTCTCTCTCATCTCTCCTTGACCCAGCCCGCTACTAAGACCACGCGTCTGTTTTCGACTTCACTATCGTGATGACACTCGTCGCCGCCACTTTCCCCGGTATGAGTGGCCCGATCACCGACCCGACCCCACCACCTCCCCTCTGACCCCCGACCCCTAACCCCACTCCCGGGCTCCTCGCCACAGTCCTTGCAAAACTCTGTAGCGCCTCGTACTTCGACCTCAGGTGATCGAGCTCCGCCCTCATGCTGGCGTTCTCTGACGCCAACTTATCCACTTCCTGTTGAAGCTGTGACTTCTGCTTCTCCAGCTCCTCCTTCTGGGTGACCCGTTTGACCCGGCAGCTGGCGGCGTAGCCACGGTTCTTCAGGGTGCGCCGGCGCTGTTTAAGCTGCAGGATCTCATCCTTGGTGAGGCCGCGGAGGTGCTGGTTGAGCTCCCGGACGGACATAGTCACCAGCTCATCATCTGTCAGGGTGGTCCCATTCTCCCCCGGCTCCCTCTTCACCTGAGGGGAGGGGAGGGAGGAGAGGGGGAGGGAGAGAGGGAGGTGAGTTAGGAAGAAGACATGGAGAGGCCGTAGTACACGTGTCAAACTCACTACACGGAGGTCCTTGTGTCTGCAAGTTTTCGCTCTACCCTTGTACTTGATTGATGAATTAAGGTCACTAATTAGTAAAGAAATCCCCTCACCTGGTTGTCTAGGTCTTAATTGAAAAAATGAAAAAAAAACACTTGGCCCTCAGTGGAATGAGTTTGACACCTCTGCAGTAGCAGGTAAGAGAGAACATACCTTACTTGGATACATTATCATATATTTCTACATCAGTCCAGCGCGAGTTCTCACCTTCAAGGCCTTGTTTCCCTTATTAGTGGTCGACATGCCACGAGAACCAGCCCCCTCTGAACACACCTGCCCCCTCTGAACACACCTGCCCCCTCTGAACACACCAGCCCCCTCTGAACACACCTGCAGACAGGACGGAGACAGAGAAAATACATAATATCACATTTCAAATGTCTTTATTTTGGAACTTCTGTGAGTGTAATGTTAACTGTTCATTTTTGTTGTTTTATTTCGATTTTGTTCATTATCTACTTCACTTGCTTTAGCAATGTTAACATATGTTTCAACATGCCAATAAAGGCCTTAAATTGAAATTGAATTGAGAGAGAGCGAGAGAAGAGGAGGCAGTGCTTAGCTCAGTATAAGAAAGTCTGCAACTCATCTACAAACTGTCACAATGAAAGTGAGAACAGACACTCAAAGAAACACACACAGACACTTCCTGTTTGTTGGTGGTTAGTGTGGCAGGGCCTGTGGTGTCAGAGCTCTAGAACACCCATCAAGCGTTCTGATTGGTTGGCCAGGGACCAACAGGGAGAGAGATGAGTATTTGGACAGAGTCCAGGGGAATACCATAGACACGGAAAGGAAAGAGAGAGAGAAGCAAGTAGATGAAGAGAGAGAAAGACACAATGATATTTGAAATGTAATGTTTACTGTTTTATTGTTTATGAACATATGTTTCCCAATAAATAATAAATAAATAAAATAATAAATAAAGCCAATAAAGCCCTTCAATTGAAATTGAATTGAAAAACTAACAAAAAGATATAAGTGACAAACACGAGGGCTGTGAATGAGGTGAGATCAATTCCACACACAGAGGTGCTAGCTGGGTCATTGCTCCACACAACAAGCCTCATTCAGTCAGAGATGCGAAGACGCTGTCCCATAGCACTGTGTGTGTGTGTGTGTGTGTGAGATGAAGGGCAGCCATTGTTGCAACCGCTGAACGATCATCATGAGACCAGTCAGGATGACTCAGCGTATTCCTGACCTCACCACTCTTCCCCTCTCCTTTCTCACTTCAATCCCTCCCTCTCCCACCCGTTCTCTTTCTCTCCCTCTTCTATCTCCCTTCTCTCGCTCTGTTCTATCGCTCCCTCCTCCTCCCTCTCCCTCCCCACCCTTATTTCTCTCCCCCTTCTCTCCCCCTCTCCCACTACGCCTCATCCCCCATCCATATCCTTATTTCTCTCCCCCTTCTCTCCCCCTCTACGCCTCATCCCCCATCCATATCCTTATTTCTCTCCCCCTTCTCTCCCCCCTCTCCCTCACCCCTCTCTCCTGTTTGGTGGGTGACACTCTACCCCTTTGTCTCACCCCTCTCTCCTGTTTGGTGGGTGACACTCTACCCCTTTGTCTCACCCCTCTCTCCTGTTTGGTGGGTGACACTCTACCCCTTTGTCTCACCCCTCTCTCCTGTTTGGTGGGTGACACTCTACCCCTTTGTCTCACCCCTCTCCCTCACCCCTCTCTCCTGTTTGGTGGGTGACACTCTACCCCTTTGTCTCCTCTCTTTCACTTCTCCCTCACCTCCCCCTTTTCTTGTTGTCTTTCTCCATTTCACGCTCTGCTGAAAGTTAATAACTCTCTCTCTAATTCACAATTAGCGTGTAGCATTACACGGATTGACTTCTCTCTCGTCACACCCCGAACTGCCTAGACCAATAGGACCCGCTCTCCCTGTTCTTCTAGGAAGGTGTGATGGAGGGTCGAGACAAGGGACTAAAATGTGAGTGGAGCTCTGAGGGTTTCATTTCCATAATGAAGAAGAAGGAAAATTATGAATTCATTGAAAAAACAATGTAGACCTATCAAGCTGCCTACTGCACACACCTACTGCTGCTACTACTACTACCTCTACTACTACTGCTGCTACTACTACTGCACACACCTACTGCTGCTACTACTACTACCTCTACTACTACTGCTGCAATGTAGACCTATCAAGCTGCCTACTGCACACACCTACTGCTGCTACTACTACTACCTCTACTACTACTGCTGCAATGTAGACCTATCAAGCTGCCTACTGCTGCTACTACTACCTCTACTACTACTACCTCTACTACTACTGCTGCTATCAAGCTGCCTACTGCACACACCTACTGCTGCTACTACTACTACCTCTACTACTACTGCTGCTATCAAGCTGCCTACTGCACACACCTACTGCTGCTACTACTACTACTACTACTGCTGCAATGTAGACCTATCAAGCTGCCTACTGCTGCTACTACTACCTCTACTACTACTGCTGCTATCAAGCTGCTTACTGCACACACCTACTGCTGCTACTACCTCTACTACTACTGCTGCAATGTAGACCTATCAAGCTGCTGTGGTCTTTTCAACACATCCATTCTATCACACACACACACACACACACAACTGCTACTGCTGCTACTACTACCTCTACTACTATTGCTACTGCTGCTACTACTGCTACTGATACTACTACTGCTACTACTACTGCTACTACTGCTACTACTGCTGCTACTACTGCTACTACTGCTACTGCTACTATTACTGCTACTACTGCTACTACTACTGCCTCTACTACTACTGCTACTACTGCTACTGCTACTACTACTGCTGCTACTACTACTGCTACTGCTACTACTACTACTACTGCTACTACTACTACTGTTACTACTACTACTACTGCTACTACTACCTCTACTACTATTGCTACTGCTGCTACTACTGCTACTACTACTGCTACTACTACTGCTACTACTGCTACTACTGCTGCTACTACTGCTACTACTACTGCCTCTACTACTACTGCTACTACCTCTACTACTACTGCTACTGCTGCTACTACCTCTACTGCTACTGCTGCTACTACCTCTACTGCTACTGCTGCTACTACCTCTACTGCTACTACCTCTACTGCTACTGCTGCTACTACCTCTACTGCTACTACCTCTACTGCTACTACCTCTACTGCTACTGCTGCTACTACCTCTACTGCTACTACCTCTACTGCTACTGCTACTATTACTGCTGCTACTACCTCTACTACTACTGCTACTACCTCTACTGCTACTACCACTACTACTGCTACTACTACTACTGTTACTACTACTACTACTACTACTGTTACTACTACTACTACTGCTACTACTACCTCTACTACTATTGCTACTGCTGCTACTACTGCTACTGCTACTACTACTGCTACTACTACTGCTACTACTGCTACTACTGCTGCTACTACTGCTACTACTGCTACTGCTACTATTACTGCTACTACTGCTACTACTACTGCCTCTACTACTACTGCTACTACCTCTACTACTACTGCTACTGCTGCTACTACCTCTACTGCTACTGCTGCTACTACCTCTACTGCTACTGCTGCTACTACCTCTACTGCTACTACCTCAACTGCTACTGCTGCTACTACCTCTACTGCTACTACCTCTACTGCTACTACCTCTACTGCTACTGCTGCTACTACCTCTACTGCTACTACCTCTACTGCTACTACCTCTACTGCTACTGCTGCTACTACCTCTACTGCTACTACCTCTACTGCTACTACCTCTACTGCTGCTACTACTGCTACTGCTACTATTACTGCTACTACTGCTACTACTACTGCCTCTACTACTACTGCTACTGCTACTACTACTGCTGCTACTACTACTGCTACTGCTACTACTACTACTACTGCTACTACTACTACTGTTACTACTACTACTACTGCTACTACTACCTCTACTACTATTGCTACTGCTGCTACTACTGCTACTACTACTGCTACTACTACTGCTACTACTGCTACTACTGCTGCTACTACTGCTACTACTACTGCCTCTACTACTACTGCTACTACCTCTACTACTACTGCTACTGCTGCTACTACCTCTACTGCTACTGCTGCTACTACCTCTACTGCTACTACCTCTACTGCTATTACCTCTACTGCTACTGCTTGCTACTACCTCTACTGCTACTATCTCTACTGCTACTACCTCTACTGCTACTGCTACTATTACTGCTGCTACTACCTCTACTGCTACTGCTACTATTACTGCTGCTACTACCTCTACTACTACTGCTACTACCTCTACTGCTACTACCACTACTACTGCTACTACCACTACTACTGCTACTACTACTACTGTTACTACTACTACTACTACTGTTACTACTACTACTACTGCTACTACTACCTCTACTACTACTGCTACTGCTACCTCTACTACTACTACTACTACTACCTCTACTACTACTACCTCTACTGCTACTGCTACTGCTACCTCTACTACTACTACTGCTACTACTACTGCTACTACTGCTACTACTGCTGCTACTACTGCTACTACTGCTACTGCTACTATTACTGCTACTACTGCTACTACTACTGCCTCTACTACTACTGCTACTACCTCTACTACTACTGCTACTGCTGCTACTACCTCTACTGCTACTGCTGCTACTACCTCTACTGCTACTGCTGCTACTACCTCTACTGCTACTACCTCAACTGCTACTGCTGCCACTACCTCTACTGCTACTGCTGCTACTACCTCTACTGCTACTACCTCTACTGCTACTACCTCTACTGCTACTGCTGCTACTACCTCTACTGCTACTACCTCTACTGCTACTACCTCTACTGCTACTGCTACTATTACTGCTGCTACTACCTCTACTACTACTGCTACTACCTCTACTGCTACTACCTCTACTGCTACTACCTCTACTGCTACTGCTACTGCTACCTCTACTACTACTACCTCTACTACTACTGCTACTACCTCTACTGCTACTGCTGCTACTACCTCTACTGCTACTACCTCTACTACTACTGCTACTACCTCTACTGCTACTGCTACTGCTACCTCACCTACTACTACCTCTACTACTACTACTACTACCTCTACTACTACTGCTACTACCTCTACTGCTACTGCTACTGCTACCTCTACTACTACTACCTCTACTACTACTACCTCTACTACTACTACCTCTACTGCTACTGCTACTGCTACCTCTACTACTACTACCTCTACTACTACTGCTACGACTACAATCAAAACTCCTCATACTGCATCCTTCTACTATTACTGCAACAGCACCTACATGCTATACTAGCTTTAATTCATGACATCATTGATGGATGTTTGTTGTATATGTTTTCCTCATCATCTCTATCGGGACACAACTGAACCCCACTTCAGAGGAGAGACACAATGGATCAAAGAGAGAGATGGGGGGATGGGGGGAAAGGAGGAGAGGGGGAGTAGGAGGACATTAAGGAGGGGGGGGGGCTTTTACTGCCAGGCTTGATCTTATTTCCCTTGTGGCCCAAAACCCCCTCACACACACACACACACACACACACACACACCCGAAAGCCCCACCTCCGCCTACACATGCCAGCGGGGTACACAAACAATGCACACAACCAGGAAATGACAGTGTACACACACACACACACACATACACATACAAGGGAACTCAAAGGCAAACATGTATATGAAAATATACATAGTGAGAAGAAGAAGTGGAGGCTGCCAGTAAGTTACCAAGGATGGAGAGTCTGCTGAGCAAAAACATCATAATCACACACACACACACACACACACACACACACACACACACACACACACACACACACACACACACACACACACACACACACACACACACACACAGGTTCAAGGAGAGGAGGGCAGCTCAAGTCGTCCCACCACCATGCTCCCTACTCATTACCGTGTAGCTGTTGCTGTGTGGTCATTGCTAAAACAACCATTGCTGTGGCAGGCGGTATTTTATGGGGTGTCTGAAAGAACACTGACATCTTCAGAGCTGTTACAGCAGAGAGAAAGGGAGGGATGTAGGGGGACGGAGAAGAGAGAGAGGGAAGGAGGAAGGAAGGGTGGAAAAGAGAAGGAACAAGAAAGAGAGAAGAGGTGAAAAGGGAGAAGGGGAGAGGGAAAGGTGAAAGGAGGGAGCGGGATGGAGGAGTGAAACTAGGCTGACGTCTTCAGAGAGGATTGTTACAGTTAGAGAACAGGGAATAGTGCTGAATAGGGAGGGAGGGAGGGAGGGGGGGTGGAATAAGGAGGGACGATGGGGAGAAAGGAGGAGGGGGAGGAAATAAAGCGAGGAGGGAGGGAGGGAAAGCTCTTGGTCAAATCTGCATCCTCGACACATTTCTATGAACTGGAAGGAGGGAGGGAAGAGGGGAGAGAGAGAGGGGGATTGGGGTTGAGGAGGAGCGAAAAACTCCTGAACTCAGCAAGGGGACTAAAAACACCAATTCCAAAGTTCTGAAGTTGATCCGACACTAAAAAACTGCTGTCGTTAGCTCTCTCTCACACACACACACACACACACACACACACACACACACACACACACACACACACACAAAATCAGTCTTGCTGAAACATCAAATACGGTAGAGGAAAATGAAACACAGTGAGGTCAGAAATCAGGAGGAAAATGACACACAGTGAGGTCAGAAATCAGGAGGAAAATGAAACACAGTGAGGTCAGAAATCAGGAGGAAAATGACACACAGTGAGGTCAGAAATCAGGAGGAAAATGACACACAGTGAGGTCAGAAATCAGGAGGAAAATGACACACAGTGAGGTCAGAAATCAGGAGGAAAATGAAACACAGTGAGGTCAGAAATCAGGAGGAAAATGACACACAGTGAGGTCAGAAATCAGGAGGAAAATGACACACAGTGAGGTCATAAATCAGGAGGAAAATGACACACAGTGAGGTCATAAATCAGGAGGAAAATGACACACAGTGAGGTCAGAAATCAGGAGGAAAATGAAACACAGTGAGGTCAGAAATCAGGAGGAAAATGACACACAGTGAGGTCAGAAATCAGGAGGAAAATGACACACAGTGAGGTCAGAAATCAGGAGGAAAATGACACACAGTGAGGTCAGAAATCAGGAGGAAAATGACACACAGTGAGGTCAGAAATCAGGAGGAAAATGACACACAGTGAGGTCAGAAATCAGGAGGAAAATGACACACAGTGAGGTCAGAAATCAGGAGGAAAATGACACACAGTGAGGTCAGAAATCAGGAGGAAAATGACACACAGTGAGGTCAGAAATCAGGAGGAAAATGACACACAGTGAGGTCAGAAATCAGGAGGAAAATGAAACACAGTGAGGTCAGAAATCAGGAGGAAAATGACACACAGTGAGGTCAGAAATCAGGAGGAAAATGACACACAGTGAGGTCAGAAATCAGGAGGAAAATGACACACAGTGAGGTCAGAAATCAGGAGGAAAATGACACACAGTGAGGTCAGAAATCAGGAGGAAAATGACACACAGTGAGGTCAGAAATCAGGAGGAAATGACACACCGTGAGGTCAGAAATCAGGAGGAAAATGACACACAGTGAGGTCAGAAATCAGGAGGAAAATGAAACACAGTGAGGTCAGAAATCAGGAGGAAAATGACACACAGTGAGGTCAGAAATCAGGAGGAAAATGACACACAGTGAGGTCAGAAATCAGGAGGAAAATGACACACAGTGAGGTCAGAAATCAGGAGGAAAATGAAACACAGTGAGGTCAGAAATCAGGAGGAAAATGACAGTTCACATTAGATTCTTTAATGATACCAGTAGATTGACAGCTACACGGTGCCAACTGCCAGCAATAAGGAATGTGCGTGTGTGCTTCCTGCTTACAAGCAAAAACTCTAACAGGAAGTACCAGTGACGCTGGTAGGTCCTCAATACGGACGTTGTCCAATGAAGCGGATGCTAATCTACAGGACTGTTTCGCTCAGACTGGAATATGTTCTGGGATTCATCCAATAACATGGAGGAGTTTACCACATCAGTCACCGGCTTCATTAATACTGAGCTAAAGGCTAGAGCTGCCGCTTTCAAGGAGTAGGACACTAATCCAGACGCTTATGAGATATCCTGCTATGACCTCCGACAAGCCATCAAACAGGCAAAATGTCAATACAGGACTAAGATCGAGTTAAATGCCTTCTATGCTCGCTTTGAGGCAAGCAACCCTGAACCATGCATGAGAACACCAGCTGTTCTGGACGACTGTGTGATCTCGCTCTCCATAGCCGATGTGAGTAAGACATTTAAACAGGTTAACATTAACAAGGCCGCGGGGCCAGACAGAATACCAGAACACATACTCAGAGCATCCACTGACTAGCTGGCAAGTGTCAAGAATGACAAGATAACATGCCAAATTACTATCGCCCCGTAGCACTCACATCTATAGCATGAAATGTTTTGAAAGGCTGGTCATGGCTCACATCAACACCATCATCCCAGACACCCTAGACCCACTCCAATTCGCATACCGCCCCAACAGATCCACAGATGACACAATCTCTATTGCACTCCACACTGTCCTTTCCCACCTGGACAAAAATACCTTTGTAAGAAAGCTGTTCATTGACTACAGCTCAGCATTCACCATAGTCCCCTCAAGCTCATAACCCTGGGACTGAACACCTTCCTCTGCAACTGGTTCCTGGACTTCCTGATGGGCCGCCCCCAGGTGTTGAAGGTAGGCAACAACACTTCTGCCACGCTGACCATCAACACGGTGGCCCCTCAGGGGTGTGTGCTTAGTCCCCTGCTGCACGACTGCGTGTCTGTCTAAGGCTTGAGACAGACAATGTGTGTGTCCTAAATGCCACACTATTCTCTACATGAGGGATGGACAACTGGCTCCCTACAGGCCACACTATTCTCTACATTAGGGATGGGCAACTGGGGGCCTGCAGGCCACACTATTCCCTACATTAGGGATGGGCAACTGGGGGCCTGCAGGCCACACTATTCCCTACATTAGGGATGGGCAACTGGGGGCCTGCAGGCCACACTATTCCCTACATTAGGGATGGGCAACTGGGGGCCTGCAGGCCACACTATTCCCTACATTAGGGATGGGCTACTGGGGGCCTGCAGGCCACATGCCTTTAGAAGGCCTGTGGACCAATAACAAAACACTTTTTTTTTATTCAGTCAGGAGAGAGAGTCTCAACTGACTGTTGAGAGTTAGAATAGTAGAATACAGAAGGTGAATTTAGAAAATAGGTTGTGCATCAGCAGTCACTCAATTAGCCCATGTCAGCAATTTTTGGGGGGGGATTAGTAAATGATACTAGCGGCCAGCTATCTAAACTTGTAGTAAGCATGGCCGAATTATCGACCGGGGTGGGGCCCATTGATCATCAGTTATCATATTAAAACTACAAATACTTGCCTCCAACCTACAGCAAAATGTATATAATTGTAGGAAATTAGCTGTAAAAGGGCACATTTTTCTCTGTGTCCCATGTGGCAAAATCTGTAGAATTGCAGCAAACTTGCTTTAAAACGGCTAATTGTTTCCTACGCTCTGAGGCTGAATGGGCAGGATTACAGGAAATGAACATGAAAACTTATTTTTGTAATCTTCGCTGTCACAGGGGGGGCTAGATGTGGGAACACAGACCCAAGATCCACTGTGGCCCCTCATGTTCCGTTTTTTTGTGGCCCCCACCTCCATGCCCATCGCTGCCCTACATAGTGCACTACTTTTGACCAGGGCCCATCAAAATTAGTGCACTATACAGGAAACAGGGTGCCACTTGGTAAGCAGCCAGTAAATCCATCTGTCCTTATTCCCTGACTGTATCATCTGATGTAATCTAATATCATTTAATCCCCTACAGAACAACAGTCTGATCAGTGGCTTTATCTGCTAATCTCTAATGCAGGTTGTGGATTCTGCTGAATGACTCTGTGATGATTGTTATGGAGGAAGAGAAGCAGAGAAAACACAGGAGAGAGAGAGAGAGAGAGAGAGAGAGTAAATACAACCCATATTTATGCTTGTTTATTTTATCTTGTGTCCTTTAGCCATTTGTACATTGTTAGAACACTGTATATATATATAATATGACATTTGTAATGTCTTTACTGTTTTGAAACTTCTGTATGTGTAATGTTTACTGTTAATTTTTGTTGTTTTTCACTTTATATATTCACTTTGTATGTTGTCTACCTCACTTGCTTTGGCAATGTTAACACATGTTTCCCATGCCAATAAAGCCCTTGAATTGAATTGAATTGAATTGAATTGAATTGAATTGAGAGAGAGAGAGAGAGAGAGAGAGAGAGAGAGAGAGAGAGAGAGAGAGAGAGAGAGAGAGAGAGAGAGAGAGAGAGAGAGATAGAGAGAGATAGAGAGAGAGAGAGAGAGAGAGAGAGATAGAGAGATAGAGAGAGATAGAGAGAGAGAGAGATAGAGAGATAGAGAGAGATAGAGAGAGACAGAGACAGAGAGAGAGAAAGAGCGACAGAGAGAGAGAGAGAGAAAGGCAGGCATATCAAAAATAGACTAAAACCTCAGAGCTCCACTCGTTTTTTAATCCCTTCTCTCGACCCTCCATCTCTCCTTCCTAGAAAAACAGAGAGAGCAGGTCTTATTGATCTAGGCAGTTTGAGGTGTGACGAGAGAGAGGTCAATCATTTAAGTTTAACGCTTTGCGTTCCGGCTAATTGTGAATTAGAAATCAGTTTAGTGATAATGGAGAGAGAGAAAGAGCGACAGAGAGAGAGAGAGAGAGAGAGAAAGAGCGACAGAGAGAGAAAGAGTGACAGAGAGAGAGAGAAAGAGCGACAGAGAGAGAGAGAGAATTGAGCGACAGAGAGAGAGAGAGAGAAAGAGCGACAGAGAGAGAGAAAGAGCGACAGAGAGAGAGAGAGAATTGAGCGACAGAGAGAGAGAGAGAAAGAGCAACAGAGAGAGAGAGAGAGAAAACAATAAGATGGAGAGAGAACAGAGGGTGTTGAGAGAGAGAAAACAATAAGATGGAGAGAGAACAGAGGGTGTTGAGAGAGAGAGAAAACAATAAGATGGAGAGAGAACAGAGGGTGTTGAGAGAGAGAGAAAACAATAAGATGGAGAGAGAACAGAGGGTGTTGAGAGAGAGAGAAAACAAGGAGAGAGAACAGAGGGTGTTGAGAGAGAGAGAAAACAATAAGATGGAGAGAGAACAGAGGGAGTTGAGAGAGAGAAAACAATAAGATGGAGAGAGAACAGAGGGAGTTGAGAGAGAGAAAACAATAAGATGGAGAGAGAACAGAGGGTGTTGAGAGAGAGAAAACAATAAGATGGAGAGAGAACAGAGGGTGTTGAGAGAGAGAGAGTGAAAGAGATGAGACAAAGGTGTAGGGAGGAGAGATGAGCAAAGAAAGAAAGAGGACACAAAAGAAATTATATTTTTTACTTTTCTGCAATACGGAAATAAAGTGTTGTGTGTCTGAGTAGTAGTCTGAGTGTGTGATGATAAATTCCCGAACACCAGCACAAAATGTGCACCGTCAGGTGATCCAGGCTCCAGGCTCTTCACAGAGGAGAAAAACCTTGTAGGTTAATTTAGTTCTCCCCAGCTAACAGGGTGAGAGTGTGTGTGTGTATGTGTATGTGTGTGTGTGTGTGTGTGTGTGTGTGTGTGTGTGTGTGTGTGTGTGTGTGTGTGTGTGTGTGTGTGTGTGTGTGTGTGTGTGTGTGTGTGTGTGTGTGTGTGTGTGTGTGTGTGTGTGTACTCAGCACCTAGATGGGGTAGCCTAGTGGTTAGAGTGTAGGGCCAGTAACTGAAAGGTTGCTAGATTGAATCCCTGAGCTGACAAGGTAAAAATCAGAGAGAGAGGGGGCAGAGAGAGAGGGGGCAGAGAGAGAGGGGGGCAGAGAGAGGGGCAGAGAGAGGGGGGGCAGAGAGAGGGGGGGGAGAGAGAGAGGGGCAGAGAGAGGGGGGGGAGAGAGAGAGGGGCAGAGAGAGGGGGAGGGAGAGAGAGGGGGCAGAGAGAGAGGGGGAGAGAGAGAGAGGGGGAAGAGAGAGAGGGGGGAGAGAGAGAGAGGGGCAGAGAGTGGGAGGGAGAGAGAGAAAGAGGCAGAGTGAGAGAGAGAGTGGGAGGGAGAGAGAGAAAGAGGCAGAGTGAGAGGACAAGACTCCAGCCCACTTGTTGGCAGAGATCTCCTAGCTCCGTAGTGCTCTGAGTTAAAAGCAACAGTGTGTTAGCATGTTTGCACGTGGAATCGATTGACGCAGGCACAGAGAGTGTGAAAACAACCTCTCTCTTTCAGCCTTCACTGGAAGGGAATTAGTGTTTCAAACCCTCACCACAAATTGTTTATTCAATTTAAAATCATTAGCTTTTAAGGGAGGAGGTAGAGAACGCATCTCTTCAGTGTCAGAGTATATTTCCCATCATGAGAAGACAAGAGAGATGTTATGACTGTATAGTAAACATTCTCTCTATCCAGGAGGTGAAGACCTTGGGAAACTGTTGATTCTCATTGTACCGACATGGAGTATGTGTTGTGGAGTGTTTTGAGTGTGGTTTGAGTGTGGTTTGAGTGTGGTTTGCGTGTGGTTTGAGTGTGTTTTGAGTGTGGTTTGAGTGTGGTTTTGAGTGTGGTTTGGGTGTGGTTTGAGTGTGGTTTGAGTGTGGTTTGAGTGTGGTTTGAGTGTGGTTTTGAGTGTGGTTTGAGTGTGGTTTGAGTGTGGTTTGAGTGTGGTTTTGAGTGTGGTTTGAGTGTGGTTTGAGTGTGGTTTTGAGTGTGGTTTGAGTGTGGTTTGAGTGTGGTTTGAGTGTGGTTTGAGTGTGCGAGTGGAGAATTGGGATGGGGGGGGGTTCAGGGTGTGTGTATATGAATGAACTGTTGATTCTCAGAGAAGAGACACACCATCATCACCCACAGAGAAGAAGTGTGTGTTGGTGTGTGTGTTTTAGTCTGGGGCTGTATTTGAGGTGTGGCGTTCCCTCTCTCCTTCTCTCCTTTCCTTTCTTCCCTGGTGTTGTTAAATGTGTTATAATACAGTAGCGAACTCACCGCCACACTGCAGTTGAAAACTGCGGCAAGTTGAAAAACACAGAAAGATGATGCAATAGAAAGACAACCCTGAGTCTCCTCTCACAGAGCCCAGCACTCTATACTCTACCCTTCTCCTGAGTCTCCTCTCACAGAGCCCAGCACTCTATACTCTACCCTTCTCCTGAGTCTCCTCTCACAGAGCCCAGCACTCTATACTCTACCCTTCTCCTGAGTCTCCTCTCACAGAGCCCAGCACTCTATACTCTACCCTTCTCCTGAGTCTCCTCTCACAGAGCCCTGCACTCTATACTCTACCCTTCTCCTGAGTCTCCTCTCACAGAGCCCAGCACTCTATACTCTACCCTTCTCCTGAGTCTCCTCTCACAGAGCCCTGCACTCTATACTCTACCCTTCTCCTGAGTCTCCTCTCACAGAGCCCAGCACTCTGTACTCTACCCTTCTCCTGAGTCTCCTCTCACAGAGCCCAGCACTCTATACTCTACCCTTCTCCTGAGTCTCCTCTCACAGAGCCCTGCACTCTATACTCTACCCTTCTCCTGAGTCTCCTCTCACAGAGCCCAGCACTCTATACTCTACCCTTCTCCTGAGTCTCCTCTCACAGAGCCCTGCACTCTATACTCTACCCTTCTCCTGAGTCTCCTCTCACAGAGCCCTGCACTCTATACTCTACCCTTCTCCTGAGTCTCCTCTCACAGAGCCCTGCACTCTATACTCTACCCTTCTCCTGAGTCTCCTCTCACAGAGCCCTGCACTCTATACTCTACCCTTCTCCTGAGTCTCCTCTCACAGAGCCCAGCACTCTATACTCTACCCTTCTCCTGAGTCTCCTCTCACAGAGCCCTGCACTCTATACTCTACCCTTCTCCTGAGTCTCCTCTCACAGAGCCCAGCACTCTATACTCTACCCTTCTCCTGAGTCTCCTCTCACAGAGCCCTGCACTCTATACTCTACCCTTCTCCTGAGTCTCCTCTCACAGAGCCCTGCACTCTATACTCTACCCTTCTCCTGAGTCTCCTCTCACAGAGCCCAGCACTCTATACTCTACCCTTCTCCTGAGTCTCCTCTCACAGAGCCCTGCACTCTATACTCTACCCTTCTCCTGAGTCTCCTCTCACAGAGCCCAGCACTCTATACTCTACCCTTCTCCTGAGTCTCCTCTCACAGAGCCCTGCACTCTATACTCTACCCTTCTCCTGAGTCTCCTCTCACAGAGCCCTGCACTCTATACTCTACCCTTCTCCTGAGTCTCCTCTCACAGAGCCCAGCACTCTATACTCTACCCTTCTCCTGAGTCTCCTCTCACAGAGCCCTGCACTCTATACTCTACCCTTCTCCTGAGTCTCCTCTCACAGAGCCCAGCACTCTATACTCTACCCTTCTCCTGAGTCTCCTCTCACAGAGCCCTGCACTCTATACTCTACCCTTCTCCTGAGTCTCCTCTCACAGAGCCCTGCACTCTATACTCTACCCTTCTCCTGAGTCTCCTCTCACAGAGCCCTGCACTCTATACTCTACCCTTCTCCTGAGTCTCCTCTCACAGAGCCCAGCACTCTATACTCTACCCTTCTCCTGAGTCTCCTCTCACAGAGCCCTGCACTCTATACTCTACCCTTCTCCTGAGTCTCCTCTCACAGAGCCCTGCACTCTATACTCTACCCTTCTCCTGAGTCTCCTCTCACAGAGCCCAGCACTCTGTACTCTACCCTTCTCCTGAGTCTCCTCTCACAGAGCCCTGCACTCTATACTCTACCCTTCTCCTGAGTCTCCTCTCACAGAGCCCTGCACTCTATACTCTACCCTTCTCCTGAGTCTCCTCTCACAGAGCCCTGCACTCTATACTCTACCCTTCTCCTGAGTCTCCTCTCACAGAGCCCTGCACTCTATACTCTACCCTTCTCCTGAGTCTCCTCTCACAGAGCCCTGCACTCTATACTCTACCCTTCTCCTGAGTCTCCTCTCACAGAGCCCTGCACTCTATACTCTACCCTTCTCCTGAGTCTCCTCTCACAGAGCCCTGCACTCTATACTCTACCCTTCTCCTGAGTCTCCTCTCACAGAGCCCAGCACTCTATACTCTACCCTTCTCCTGAGTCTCCTCTCACAGAGCCCAGCACTCTATACTCTACCCTTCTCCTGAGTCTCCTCTCACAGAGCCCTGCACTCTATACTCTACCCTTCTCCTGAGTCTCCTCTCACAGAGCCCTGCACTCTATACTCTACCCTTCTCCTGAGTCTCCTCTCACAGAGCCCTGCACTCTATACTCTACCCTTCTCCTGAGTCTCCTCTCACAGAGCCCAGCACTCTATACTCTACCCTTCTCCTGAGTCTCCTCTCACAGAGCCCTGCACTCTATACTCTACCCTTCTCCTGAGTCTCCTCTCACAGAGCCCAGCACTCTATACTCTACCCTTCTCCTGAGTCTCCTCTCACAGAGCCCTGCACTCTATACTCTACCCTTCTCCTGAGTCTCCTCTCACAGAGCCCTGCACTCTATACTCTACCCTTCTCCTGAGTCTCCTCTCACAGAGCCCTGCACTCTATACTCTACCCTTCTCCTGAGTCTCCTCTCACAGAGCCCAGCACTCTATACTCTACCCTTCTCCTGAGTCTCCTCTCACAGAGCCCTGCACTCTATACTCTACCCTTCTCCTGAGTCTCCTCTCACAGAGCCCAGCACTCTATACTCTACCCTTCTCCTGAGTCTCCTCTCACAGAGCCCAGCACTCTATACTCTACCCTTCTCCTGAGTCTCCTCTCACAGAGCCCAGCACTCTATACTCTACCCTTCTCCTGAGTCTCCTCTCACAGAGCCCTGCACTCTATACTCTACCCTTCTCCTGAGTCTCCTCTCACAGAGCCCAGCACTCTATACTCTACCCTTCTCCTGAGTCTCCTCTCACAGAGCCCAGCACTCTATACTCTACCCTTCTCCTGAGTCTCCTCTCACAGAGCCCAGCACTCTATACTCTACCCTTCTCCTGAGTCTCCTCTCACAGAGCCCAGCACTCTATACTCTACCCTTCTCCTGAGTCTCCTCTCACAGAGCCCAGCACTCTATACTCTACCCTTCTCCTGAGTCTCCTCTCACAGAGCCCAGCACTCTATACTCTACCCTTCTCCTGAGTCTCCTCTCACAGAGCCCTGCACTCTATACTCTACCCTTCTCCTGAGTCTCCTCTCACAGAGCCCAGCACTCTATACTCTACCCTTCTCCTGAGTCTCCTCTCACAGAGCCCAGCACTCTATACTCTACCCTTCTCCTGAGTCTCCTCTCACAGAGCCCAGCACTCTATACTCTACCCTTCTCCTGAGTCTCCTCTCACAGAGCCCTGCACTCTATACTCTACCCTTCTCCTGAGTCTCCTCTCACAGAGCCCTGCACTCTATACTCTACCCTTCTCCTGAGTCTCCTCTCACAGAGCCCAGCACTCTATACTCTACCCTTCTCCTGAGTCTCCTCTCACAGAGCCCTGCACTCTATACTCTACCCTTCTCCTGAGTCTCCTCTCACAGAGCCCTGCACTCTGTACTCTACCCTTCTCCTGAGTCTCCTCTCACAGAGCCCTGCACTCTATACTCTACCCTTCTCCTGAGTCTCCTCTCACAGAGCCCTGCACTCTATACTCTACCCTTCTCCTGAGTCTCCTCTCACAGAGCCCAGCACTCTGTACTCTACCCTTCTCCTGAGTCTCCTCTCACAGAGCCCTGCACTCTATACTCTACCCTTCTCCTGAGTCTCCTCTCACAGAGCCCTGCACTCTATACTCTACCCTTCTCCTGAGTCTCCTCTCACAGAGCCCTGCACTCTGTACTCTACCCTTCTCCTGAGTCTCCTCTCACAGAGCCCTGCACTCTATACTCTACCCTTCTCCTGAGTCTCCTCTCACAGAGCCCTGCACTCTATACTCTACCCTTCTCCTGAGTCTCCTCTCACAGAGCCCAGCACTCTGTACTCTACCCTTCTCCTGAGTCTCCTCTCACAGAGCCCTGCACTCTATACTCTACCCTTCTCCTGAGTCTCCTCTCACAGAGCCCTGCACTCTATACTCTACCCTTCTCCTGAGTCTCCTCTCACAGAGCCCTGCACTCTATACTCTACCCTTCTCAATAACCGCACTATAATAAAAGTTTGTTACAGTGGTGTGTGTGTGTTATGATGTGTGTGTTAAGGTGTGTGTGTTAAGGTGTGTGTGTTAAGGTGTGTGTGTTATGATGTGTGTGTTAAGGTGTGTGTGTTAAGGTGTGTGTGTTAAGGTGTGTGTGTTAAGGTGTGTGTGTTAAGGTGTGTGTGTTAAGGTGTGTGTGTTAAGGTGTGTGTGTTAAGGTGTGTGTGTTAAGGTGTGTGTGTTATGATGTGGTGTGTTAAGGTGTGTGTGTTAAAGGTGTGTGTGTTAAGGTGTGTGTGTTATGATGTGTGTGTTAAGGTGTGTGTGTTAAGGTGTGTGTGTTAAGGTGTGTGTGTTAAGGGTGTGTGTTAAGGTGTGTGTGTTAAGGTGTGTGTGTTAAGGTGTGTGTGTTAAGGTGTGTGTGTTAAGGTGTGTGTGTTATGATGTGTGTGTTAAGGTGTGTGTGTTCAGGTGTGTGTGTTATGATGTGTGTGTTAAGGTGTGTGTGTTAAGGTGTGTGTGTTATGATGTGTGTGTTAAGGTGTGTGTGTTAAGGTGTGTGTGTTATGATGTGTGTGTTAAGGTGTGTGTGTTAAGGTGTGTGTGTTATGATGTGTGTGTTAAGGTGTGTGTGTTAAGGTGTGTGTGTTATGATGTGTGTGTTAAGGTGTGTGTGTTATGATGTGTGTGTTAAGGTGTGTGTGTTATGATGTGTTGTAAGTGTGTGTGTTATGATGTGTGTGTTAGTGTAGTGTATGATGTTAGGTGTGTGTTGATGTGGTTAAGGTGTGTGTGTTATGATGTGTGTGTTAAGGTGTGTGTGTTATGATGTGTGTGTTAAGGTGTGTGTGTTATGATGTGTGTGTTAAGGTGTGTGTGTGTTATGATGTGTGTGTTAAGGTGTGTGTGTTATGATGTGTGTGTTAAGGTGTGTGTGTTATGATGTGTGTGTTAAGGTGTGTGTTGTTATGATGTGTGTGTTAAGGTGTGTGTGTTATGATGTGTGTGTTAAGGTGTGTGTGTTATGATGTGTGGTGTTAAGGTGTGTGTGTGTAACAGTGTGTGTATATGTATGCTAAGATAAGTGTGTGATACAGGGTGTGTGTGTGTGTGTTACAGGGTGTGTGTGATACAAGATGTGTGTGTGTGTGTGTGTGTGTGTGTTACAGGGTGTGTGTGATACAGGGTGTGTGTGATACAGGGTGTGTGTGATACAGGGTGTGTGTGATACAGGGTGTGTGTGTGTGTTATGGTGTGGTGTGATACAGGGTGTGTGTGTGTGTTATGGTGTGTGTGATACAGGGTGTGTGTGTGTGTTATGGTGTGTGTGATACAGGGTGTGTGGTGTGTTATGGTGTGTGTGATACAGGGTGTGTGTGTGTGTTATGGTGTGTGTGATACAGGGTGTGTGTGTGTGTTATGGTGTGTGTGATACAGGGTGTGTGTGTGTGTTATGGTGTGGTGTGATACAGGGTGTGTGTGTGTGTTATGGTGTGTGTGATACAGGGTGTGTGTGTGTGTTATGGTGTGTGTGATACAGGGTGTGTGTGTGTGTTATGGTGTGTGTGATACAGGGTGTGTGTGTTTGTTTAATGTGTGTAGTGTCATCTTACTCGAGCCTAGCCTTAATATAACGTTATTCAGTCCTGGCCCCCAGGGGTCAAATATAACGATGTTCAGTATCGGCCCCCAGGGGTCAAATATAACGTTTTTCAGTCCTGGCCCCCAGTGGTCAAAAATAACATTATTCAGTACCTGCCCCCAGGGGTCAAATATAACGATGTTCAGTACCGGCCCCCAGGGGTCAAATATAACGTTTTTCAGTCCTGGCCCCCAGTGGTCAAAAATAACATTATTCAGTACCTGCCCCCAGGGGTCAAATATAACGTTATTCAGTAGTGGCCCCCAGGGGTCAAATATAACATTATTCAGTACCGGCCCCCAGGGGTCAAATATAACGTTATTCAGTCCTGGCCCCCAGGGGTCAGGATATCTACCATAGTGGATATCTAACACAGTGGATATCTAACACAGTGGATATCTAACACAGTGGATATCTAACACAGTGGATATCTAACACAGTGGATATCTACCATAGTGGATATCTAACACAGTGGATATCTAACACAGTGGATATCTAACACAGTGGATATCTAACATAGTGGATATAGTAGATACTGTATCTAACACAGTGGATATCTAACATAGTGGATATAGTAGATACTGTATCCAACATAGTGGATATAGTAGATACTGTATCTAACATAGTGGATATCTAACATAGTGGATATAGTAGATACTGTATCCAACATAGTGGATATAGTAGATACTGTATCTACCATAGTGGATATAGTAGATACTGTATCTAACACAGTGGATATCTAACACAGTGGATATCTAACATAGTGGATATCTAACACAGTGGATATCTAACACAGTGGATATCTAACACAGTGGATATCTAACACAGTGGATATCTAACACAGTGGATATCTACCATAGTGGATATCTAACATAGATACAGTATCTACTATATCCACTAACATAGTGGATATCTAAGTGGATAGGCGTAACTTCATCTACCAATTGTCCTATGGGTTTTAGACCCCATCATAGCACTGAGACGGCACTTGTGAAGGTGGTAAATGACATTTTAATGGCATCGGACCGAGGCTCTGCATCTGTCCTCGTGCTCCTAGACCTTAGTGCTGCTTTTGATACCATCGATCACCACATTCTTTTGGAGAGATTGGAAACCCAAATTGGTCTACACGGACATGTTCTGGCCTGGTTTAGATCTGTCGGAAAGATATCAGTTTGTCTCTGTGAATGGTTTGTCCTCTGACAAATCAACTGTAAATTTCGGTGTTCCTCAAGGTTCCGTTTTAGGACCACTATTGTTTTCACTATATATTTTACCTCTTGGGGATGTTATTCGAAAACATAATGTAAACTTTCACTGCTATGCGGATGACACACAGCTGTACATTTCAATGAAACATGGTGAAGCCCCAAAATTGCCCTCGCTAGAAGCATGTGTTTCAGACATAAGGAAGTGGATGGCTGCAAACTTTCTACTATTAAACTCGGACAAAACAGAGATGCTTGTTCTAGGTCCCAAGAAACAAAGAGATCTTCTGTTGAATCTGACAATTAATCTTAATGGTTGTACAGTCGTCTCAAATAAAACTGTGAAGGACCTCGGCGTTACTCTGGACCCTGATCTCTCTTTTGAAGAACATATCAAGACCATTTCAAGGACAGCTTTTTTCCATCTACGTAACATTGCAAAAATCAGAAACTTTCTGTCCAAAAATGATGCAGAAAAATGTATCCATGCTTTTGTCACTTCTAGGTTAGACTACTGCAATGCTCTATTTTCCGGCTACCCGGATAAAGCACTAAATAAACTTCAGTTAGTGCTAAATACGGCTGCTAGAATCCTGACTAGAACCCAAAAATTTGATCATATTACTCCAGTGCTAGCCTCTCTACACTGGCTTCCTGTCAAAGCAAGGGCTGATTTCAAGGTTTTACTGCTAACCTACAAAGCATTACATGGGCTTGCTCCTACCTATCTCTCTGATTTGGTCCTGCCGTACATACCTACACGTACGCTACGGTCACAAGACGCAGGCCTCCTAATTGTCCCTAGAATTTCTAAGCAAACAGCTGGAGGCAGGGCTTTCTCCTATTGAGCTCCATTTTTATGGAACGGTCTGCCTACCCATGTCAGAGACGCAAACTCGGTCTCAACCTTTAAGCCTTTACTGAAGACTCATCTCTTCAGTGGGTCATATGATTGAGTGTAGTCTGGCCCAGGAGTGGGAAGGTGAACGGAAAGGCTCTGGAGCAACGAACCGCCCTTGCTGTCTCTGCCTGGCCGGTTCCCCTCTTTCCACTGGGATGCTCTGCCTCTAACCCTATTACAGGGGCTGAGTCACTGGCTTGCTGGGGCTCTCTCATGCCGTCCCTGGAGGGGGTGCGTCACCTGAGTGGGTTGATTCACTGTTGTGGTCATCCTGTCTGGGTTGGCGCCCCCCCCTTGGGTTGTGCCGTGGCGGAGATCTTTGTGGGCTATACTCAGCCTTGTCTCAGGATGGTAAGTTGGTGGTTGAAGATATCCCTCTAGTGGTGTGGGGGCTGTGCTTTGGCAAAGTGGGTGGGGTTATATCCTTCCTGTTTGGCCCTGTCCGGGGGTGTCCTCGGATGGGGCCACAGTGTCTCCTGACCCCTCCTGTCTCAGCCTCCAGTATTTATGCTGCAGTAGTTTATGTGTCGGGGGGATGGGGTCAGTTTGTTATATCTGGAGTACTTCTCCTGTCCTATTCGGTGTCCTGTGTGAATCTAAGTGTGCGTTCTCTAATTCTCTCCTTCTCTCTTTCTTTCTCTCTCTCGGAGGACCTGAGCCCTAGGACCATGCCCCAGGACTACCTGACATGATGACTCCTTGCTGTCCCCCAGTCCACCTGGCCATGCTGCTGTTCCAGTTTCAACTGACCTGAGCCCTAGGACCATGCCCCAGGACTACCTGACATGATGACTCCTTGCTGTCCCCAGTCCACCTGGCCATGCTGCTGCTCCAGTTTCAACTTCCACCTGACTGTGCTGCTGCTCCAGTTTCAACTGTTCTGCCTTATTATTATTCGACCATGCTGGTCATTTATGAACATTTGAACATCTTGGCCATGTTCTGTTATAATCTCCACCCGGCACAGCCAGAAGAGGACTGGCCACCCCACATAGCCTGGTTCCTCTCTAGGTTTCTTCCTAGGTATTGGCCTTTCTAGGGAGTTTTTCCTAGCCACCGTGCTTCTACACCTGCATTGCTTGCTGTTTGGGGTTTTAGGCTGGGTTTCTGTACAGCACTTTGAGATATCAGCTGATGTACGAAGGGCTATATAAATAAATTTGATTTGATTTGATTTGAATCAGTATTTACATAACTCCTATTCTGAAAGGATGTTGTGAAATCTACAAAAGTCCCAATGTAAACAGACCCTCCCATCTCTCTCACACGCACACAAACACACTCCCGCGCAGCAGTGTGTGTGATTATGCAGTAGTATGTTAGTTCCTGCTTACGCCATATTTCATCATTATTACTGAAGGAAAAACTCTCCTCTATTGATCTGATGCTGCTTCTAATCTCTCTCTCTTCTTTCTTCATCTCCCTCCCTCTCTCTCTCCTCTCGTTCACGCTCTTCATCCCTCTCTCTTCATCTCCCTCCCTCTCTCTCTCCTCTCGTTCACGCTCTTCATCCCTCTCTTCATCTCCCTCCCTCTTTCGCTCTCCTCTCTTTCACGCTCTTCATCTCTCTCTCTTCTTTCTTCATCTCCCTCCCTCTCTCCTCTCGTTCACACTCTTCATCCCTCTCTTATTTCTTCATCTCCCTCCCTCTCTCTCTCCTCTCTTTCATGCTCTTCATCCCTTTCTCTTCTTTCTTCATCTCCCTCCCTCTTTCGCTCTCCTCTCTTTCACGCTCTTCATCTCTCTCTCCTCTCTTTCATGCTCTTCATCTCTCTCTCTTCTTTCTTCATCTCCCTCCCTCTTTCGCTCTCCTCTCTTTCACGCTCTTCATCTCTCTCTCCTCTCTTTCATGCTCTTCATCTCTCTCTCTTCTTTCTTCATCTCCCTCCCTCCTCTCGTTCACGCTCTTCATCCCTCTCTTCGTTCTTCATCTCCCTCCCTCTTTCGCTCTCCTCTCTTTCACGCTCTTCATCTCTCTCTCCTCTCGTTCACGCTCTTCATCCCTCTCTTCGTTCTTCATCTCCCTCCCTCTTTCGCTCTCCTCTCTTTCACGCTCTTCATCTCTCTCTCCTCTCTTTCATGCTCTTCATCCCGCTCTCTTCTTTCTTCATCTCCCTCCCTCTTTCGCTCTCCTCTCTTTCACGCTCTTCATCTCTCTCTCCTCTCTTTCATGCTCTTCATCCCTCTCTTCTTTCTTCATCTCCCTCCCTCTTTCGCTCTCCTCTCTTTCACGCTCTTCATCTCTCTCTCTCTCCTCTCTTTCACGCTCTTCATCCCTTTTACTTTCCTCATCTCCCTCTCCCTCCCTCTTTCTCTCTCCCTCCCTATTCACCCCCCTCTTCCTTTCTTCTCCCTCAATCTCGCTCTCTCCTTCTCTCCCTGTTCCTCCCTCTCCCTCCATATCTCCCTCTCTTCCTGCTCCCTCTCTCCTTCTCCATTTCCTCTCTCTCTACGAACAGCTTTCAAGTTCTCTTCAGCATATCGTATCATATCATATAGTAGTGTATCATATCATATAGTAGTGTATCATATCATATAGACCAGTTTCAAACACATCCCAGTGGTAAACAAGATCATGATTAGCACACACACACACACAAGAAAACAAACACAAACACAAACACATAGCCTAGTCCCCCAAAAAACATCCAGGAATGCAAAGCACACTCATCCATAAGGTGAAGCCTAAACAAACAGAGCAGCGCACACACGCCAGATGGATATTGATTACCCTGAGAGGGTGTTTGTTCACGCCAGATGGATAATGATTACCCTGAGAGGGTGTTTGTTCACGCCAGATGGATAATGATTACCCTGAGATGGTGTTTGTTCACGCCAGATGGATAATGATTACCCTGAGAGGGTGTTTGTTCACGCCAGATGGATAATGATTACCCCGAGAGGGTGTTTGTTCACGCCAGATGGATACTGATTACCCTGAGAGGGTGTTTGTTCACGCCAGATGGATATTGATTACCCTGAGATGGTGTTTGTCCACGCCAGATGGATAATGATTACCCTGAGAGGGTGTTTGTTCACGCCAGATGGATAATGATTACCCCGAGAGGGTGTTTGTTCACGCCAGATGGATAATGATTACCCTGAGAGGGTGTTTGTTCACGCCAGATGGATAATGATTACCCTGAGAGGGTGTTTGTTCACGCCAGATGGATAATGATTACCCTGAGATGGTGTTTGTTCACGCCAGATGGATAATGATTACCCTGAGAGGGTGTTTGTTCACGCCAGATGGATAATGATTATCCTGAGAGGGTGTTTGTTCACGCCAGATGGATAATGATTACCCTGAGAGGGTGTTTGTTCACGCCAGATGGATAATGATTACCCTGAGAGGGTGTTTGTTCACGCCAGATGGATAATGATTACCCTGAGAGGGTGTTTGTTCACGCCAGATGGATAATGATTACCCTGAGAGGGTGTTTGTTCACGCCAGATGGATAATGATTTCCCCTGAGAGGGTGTTTGTTCACGCCAGATGGATAATGATTACCCTGAGAGGGTGTTTGTTCACGCCAGATGGATAATGATTACCCTGAGATGGTGTTTGTTCACGCCAGATGGATAATGATTACCCTGAGAGGGTGTTTGTTCACGCCAGATGGATAATGATTACCCCGAGAGGGTGTTTGTTCACGCCAGATGGATAATGATTACCCTGAGAGGGTGTTTGTTCACGCCAGATGGATAATGATTACCCTGAGATGGTGTTTGTTCACGCCAGATGGATAATGATTACCCTGAGAGGGTGTTTGTTCACGCCAGTTGGATAATGATTACCCTGAGAGGGTGTTTGTTCACGCCAGATGGATAATGATTACCCTGAGATGGTGTTTGTTCACGCCAGATGGATAATGATTACCCTGAGAGGGTGTTTGTTCACGCCAGATGGATAATGATTACCCTGAGATGGTGTTTGTTCACGCCAGATGGATAATGATTACCCTGAGAGGGTGTTTGTTCACGCCAGTTGGATAATGATTACCCTGTGAGGGTGTTTGTTCAGAACCACAAACTCAGAAGAAAAGTCCTTTCGCTGGTCAACTGCGTTTATTTTCCACAAACTTAACATGTGTAAATATTTATATGAACATAATAAGATTCAACAACTGAGACATAAACTGAACAAGTTCCACAGACATGTGACTGACAGAAATGGAATAATGTGTCCCGGAACAAAGAGGGGGTCAAAATCAAAAGTAACAGTCAGTATCTGGTGTGGCCACCAGTTGCATTAAGTACTGCAGTGCATCTCCTCCTCATGGACTGCACCAGATTTGCCAGTTCTTGCTGTGAGATGTTACCCCACTCTTCCGCCAAGGCACCTGCAAGTTCCCGGATATTTCTGGGGGGAATGGCCCTAGCCCTCACCCTCCGATCCAATAGGTCCCAGACGTGCTCAATGGGATTGAGATCCGGGCTCTTCGCTGGCCATGACAGAACACTGACATTCCTGTCTTGCAGGAAATCATGCACAGAACAAGCAGTATGGCTGGTGGCATTGTCATGCTGGGGGGGTCATGTCAGGATGAGCCTGCAGGAAAGGTACCACATGAGGGAGGAGGATGTCTTCCCTGAAACGCACAGCATTGAGATTGCCTGTGCGTTGCGTCTGGGGCTGTGACACACCGCCCCAGACCATGATGGACCCTCCACCTCCAAATCGATCCCGCTCCAGAGTACAGGCCTCGGTGTAACACTCATTCCTTTGACGATAAACACGAATCCGACCATCACCCCTGGTGAGACAAAATCGCATTTTGTCAGTGAAGAGCACTTTTTGCCAGTCCTGTCTGGTCCAGCGACGGTGGCTTTGTGCCCATAGGCGACATTGTTGCCGGTGATGTCTGGTGAGGACCTGCCTTACAACAGGCCTACAAGCCCTCAGTCCAGCCTCTCAGCCTATTGCAGACAGTCTGAACACTGATGGAGGGATTGTGCGTTCCTGGTGTAACTCGGGCAGTTGTTGTTGCCATCCTGTACCTGTCACGCAGGTGTGATATTCGGATGTACCGATCCTGTGCCAGTGTTGTTACACGTGGTCTGCCACTGCGAGGGCGATCAGCTGTCCATCCTGTCTCCCTGTAGTGCTGTCTTAGGCGTCTCACAGTACGGACAT
>NW_022261978.1:3203759-3226259 GCF_002021735.2 Oncorhynchus kisutch | reverse complement strand
AGAGGAGAGGAGAGAGAGGAAAGGGGGAGAAGAGAGGGGGAGGGGAGAGGGAGAGAGGAGGGGGGAGAGGAGAGGAGAGAGAGGAAAGGGGGAGAAGAGAGGGGGAGAGGAGAGGGAGAGAGAAGGAAAGGGGGAGAAGATGCCACTTTAGATGACTACCCATCTGTACATAAACTATAGTTCTGTCTAAATCTGTACATAAACTATAGTTCTGTCTAGATCTGTACATAAACTATAGTTCTGTCTAGATCTGTACATAAACTATAGTTCTGTCTAGATCTGTACATAAACTATAGTTCTGTCTTGTCTAGGACTAGGTCCAGTTGAATGACGCCTAAAATAACTGTTTGAAGGAATTTGTCCCAAAATGGCACCCTATTCCATTTATAGTGCACTACTTTTAGCTACAACCCTATAGTCCCTGGTCAAAAGTAGTGCACTATATAGGGAATAGGGTTCCATTTGGAACACAAACAATGTCAGAACCACAAAGAGAAGCCCAGAGTGCTGACTCACATCCTCCTGTTCTCCCGCTCTCTTTCACTCTCCTGTTCCATCAGCTGCATCTAGAGATACAATATCATCTCTGAGATCAATGTTCTCTCTCTCACACACACACGTCAGAGGTGAGCCTGTCTGGTCTGTCTTGATGGATAAACAATTTTATGAGATCTGGCTATAGGTCTGAATGAGGTATGGCTATAGGTCTGAATGAGGTATGGCTATAGGTCTGAATGAGGTATGGCTATAGGTCTGAATGAGGTATGGCTATAGGTCTGAATGAGATCTGGCTATAGGTCTGAATGAGGTATGGCTATAGGTCTGAATGAGGTATGGCTATAGGTCTGAATGAGGTATGGCTATAGGTCTGAATGAGATATGGCTATAGGTCTGAATGCGGTATGGCTATAGGTCTGAATGAGATATGGCTATAGGTCTGAATGAGGTATGGCTATAGGTCTGAATGAGGTATGGCTATAGGTCTGAATGAGATATGGCTATAGGTCTGAATGAGGTATGGCTATAGGTCTGAATGAGGTATGGCTATAGGTCTGAATGAGATATGGCTATAGGTCTGACTGAGGTATGGCTATAGGTCTGAATGAGGTATGGCGATAGGTCTGAATGAGATCTGGCTATAGGTCTGAATGAGGTATGGCTATAGGTCTGAATGAGGGATCATCCTGTAAATCCAATCCGACCCTGTTCCTGGAGAGATACCCTCCTGGAGGTTCACTCCGACCCTGTTCCTGGAGAGATACCCTCCTGGAGGTTCACTCCGACCCTGTTCCTGGAGAGATACCCTCCTGTAGGTTCAATCCGACCCTGTTCCTGGACGGCTACCCTCCTGTATGTTTTTGCTCCAACCCTAATCTAGCTCCTCTGATTATAATAATTAGCTGGTTGATCAGCTGCATCAGGTTAGTTACAACTGGGGTCGGAGTGAAAACCTAAAGGAGGGTCTCTCTCCGGGAACAGGGGTCGGAGTGAAAACCTAAAGGAGGGTCTCTCTCCGGGAACAGGGGTCGGAGTGAAAACCTAAAGGAGGGTCTCTCTCCGGGAACAGGGGTCGGAGTGAAAACCTAAAGGAGGGTCTCTCTCCGGGAACAGGGGTCGGAGTGAAAACCTAAAGGAGGGTCTCTCTCCGGGAACAGGGGTCGGAGTGAACCTCCAGGAGGGTATCTCTCCAGGAACAGGGTCGGAGTGAACCTCCAGGAGGGTATCTCTCCAGGAACAGGGTCGGAGTGAACCTCCAGGAGGGTATCTCTCCAGGAACAGGGTCGGAGAGTCCTGGCCTAGGACAAGTGAAAAAGACGGGTCCATTCCTCCTGTTCAAAGGCCTTTGGAATGACACACACACACACTGTGTGGGAGGATTAACCGCTATTGAACTCTCCTCTCCCGACCACACTGTGTGTAGGTGTGTGTGTTATTGAGAGTCAAATGGAATCCTCTTGAGGAGCAGGACTTATCTCTGCGACAGCGGAGAATAACCTTTCAGAATAAAAGAGGGATTAGTGAACCACTTCAGCGTCTCCAGTACTAACCCTTCCTCCTGAAAACCCACCACACAAACAGAGGCTGCGTCCCAGATACCACCCTGTTCATTTTATAGTGTATTACTGTTGACCAGGGCTCTGGTCCAAATCAGTCAACTATATAGGGAGTAGGGTGGAATTAGGGACGCAGACAGAGCCTCTGGGGCCGGGGAGCGTGGAGTGGGACGCGGGAGACAGTTTTAATCAAGGCCTTTATTTATTTTTTACACACACACACACTTTAATCAAAGGCCACTTTTAACCGTAATCTAGCTAATCCTGTAGGCTGCAAGCGGTTAGTATTGTTCCGCTGTGATTGGGGAACATTTATCTCCACTGACGCTTGTCTCCACGGTTTCCCTGCATATTGTCATTACCTTCTACACCTGGTGCCTCGTAAAGTATGTCTTCTATTCAAACTGCAGACTTTACAATGGACACGCCGTGGAGGACAACTCTCACACAACATGGTCTTCTGCAGTCATATTTCAGAGGCAAACAAACAATTGGCCTGTGTCCTGTAATATTGTTGAAGGCAATATAAAAGTTATTGTAGAAGTAAAATGAACTTGGATGACTTTCTTTTAGTTTGACTTTAAAGTTTAGAGTATAAAAGGAGAGAAAAAAGACAGGAAATGAACCATGATTTGAAATGCAGGAGGGCTGGGGGTCACCCCCATAACAATTTAAATATCAATGTGCCACCAAAAAGTAGATGTTGACGTTGGGTAACCCCAAGAGCCAGTCTGTGCATGCTCATTGGCACCCACATTTCCTAGTGCACTACTTTTGACCACAGCCCTATGGGTCCTAGTCAGAAGTGTTGCACTGTATAGGGTATAGAATGCCACATCCACCCTGACCTGAACCTCTCCTGGACCTGAGATGTCACCCACCTCCTTCAGAATGCCGACAGGGTTCTAAAACCGGTCGGCTCGTTTCCTCCCTCACCAACCAATCAGAATCCGTATCTATGGCAGTGAGGGAAAAACTGTCTGCATCCTGACTCCCAAATGCCACCACATTCCCTGTATAGTAGACAACACTGGACCAGGACCCTTAGAGGACTATGTAGGGAACAGGGTGCCATTTGGTACACAGCCACTCTTCACAAATGTCTATTTGTATCCGCGGGGGCACTGGGGTTGAAACTGTACCCCGTCTGTCCCCCGTTGAGTACGTGACGATGACGGGCCATGACATCTGTAGAACTGTACTTGTCAAGGCAAAGGGGGGGGGGGGGGGGGCAGGACATCATCATACTGTACTGTGACTTCCTCTGTGTCTCCAGATGCTGAGTTGAAACAACTGAACAGCTAGAGCTGGGCTGCATCCCAATACTCTATGGTAAGTAGCTTCCTCGACTTGCCTCCTTTCACTAACATATGCTAACTCAATATACAATGTAGGACAGAGCCTTTGGTAATTGACCATACACATTTTCCTAATCAGTATCAAAACATACACTGACGACAGAGATAAAGTAGATATACTGGAAGGTTAAATACCACATTCCCTTTCAGAGAGACATAATAACATGGTAGCATCTTCTTCGCTGAAGGATGAGTCTTCCTCACTTAACAGATAGACTGAATATGTCTGCAGATGATCAGATTGTTACATCACGTTGCTGTGGTTACTGAGATGTTGAACATGTCTCCAGGTCTGGGTTAGTTCTGGTAATCTATGCAGATGATCAGATTGTTACATCACGTTGCTGTGGTTACTGAGATGTTGAACACATCTCCAGATCTGGTTTAGTTCTGGTAATCTATGCAGATTACTAGTGGCTAGTGTTCATTTGTCTGGTGGCTAGTGTTCACTTGTCTGGTGGCTAGTGTTCACTTGTCTGGTGGCTAGTGTTCACTTGTCTGGTGGCTAGTGTTCACTTGTCTGGTGGCTAGTGTTCACTTGTCTGGTGGCTAGTGTTCACTTGTCTGGTGGCTACTGTTCATTTGTCTGGTGGCTAGTGTTCACTTGTCTGGTGGCTACTGTTCATTTGTCTGGTGGCTAGTGTTCACTTGTCTGGTGGCTACTGTTCATTTGTCTGGTGGCTAGTGTTCACTTGTCTGGTGGCTACTGTTCATTTGTCTGGTGGCTAGTGTTCACTTGTCTGGTGGCTACTGTTCATTTGTCTGGTGGCTAGTGTTCATTTTTTGTCCTGATGGTGACCGCAACATACGGACAATAGAATATGTAAAAAACAAAAACTCAAAACAATTGTTGTTCAGTCAGTCCATAAAATAACACTGTAGGCCAAGAATAATGACAAGCAAATCACAACAAGCAAAATAAAAGGGTTTTCATGGCGTGATCTGGCTTCATATTAAATACATTGGAACTCTCTGTATAGTACACTTGGCGTAAATCCCAAATGGCAGCCTATTTCCTTTATAGTGCACTACCTTTGACCCCTATTGGGGAGGGGGAGAATAGGGTGCAATTTGGGACACTGCCTTAGAAATGGCTTGCCTAGGTACCCAAACGCCTTGCTCCCATGAAAACGCTAGACCACTAGCATTAATTCTCCGCAATGAGTCTGGATCTGAGTACCCCGCCCCTGACGGTTGTCCTGAACAAACAAAGGTTCCGATTGGTCCCAGAAACCAATGGGTTGGGCCAGAACCAAAGCACACGTGAGTAAAGAGGCATTTAAAAAAAAATGATGCGTCATTGGCTTTGATGCTCTGATTGTTCGAGATGATCCAATCGCTGATCATTTTTTGTACAACATCCCTCATTATGACATCACCACAAACAACTTCAACATGTGCAGTGAACAGAGCAGTGGGAAGAATTCAGTTTGAGTCATCAGGCAAAAAAAGCCATCACTGAAGCCATCTGTTGCCTGCTTCGGCTGCAGGGGAAACATTAAAAAGAAAACGCTCAGAAAGAAATGAATTGCAAAGAACAGATTCTATGCATTCCTCTGTCATGCAGAATAAGGACTCATGTCAGCTCTATGCATAGCATTTCTATCTGAAATATTCACTGATGTTTTGGCCCATTGGGTCGTTATCACCGCGGAGACACACATCCTCAGACAGACTGAAGACAAGGTAGATAGGCGGCATGTTGTACATGCATTTCTGTTCACGTGTGTGTACACAGACTCCCTGTCAGACAACGCTATGGGTCTGTGCAAGCTGCATTTCCAAATGTTGTGAGAGAGAGTGTGTGTCCATCCATCGCTGTTCTTCTTGACAGATCCTGGGGGGGTTTCTCCTGACGCTGAGTCCTGGTGTTATAGGTGGTGTGTGTGTGTGTGTGTCTCCATCTCAGTTGTTCTTCTTGACAGGTCCTGGGGGGTTTCTCCTGAGGCTGAGTCCTGGCTTGCCGTTGACCCCTGACCCCTGGCTGACCCCAGGCTGCTGCAGGACCTTGTCCAGGGTGGTCTTCTTAATGGCTGCCGGGGAGATGCGCTCCTGGTCCGCTAGGAACTGCAGCTCCCTGAGGAGGAGGGGAGGAGGTAAGTCAGCATGCCTGTGTGTGTCTGGTTTCAGGTGTGTGTCTCTCTCCTCCCTCACCGTGTCCTGATACAAGAAGCCTCCACGGCGTTGATGAGCAGACTGCGGAATCCGCCACTCTCCATCACGTGCAGGGCGTGGATGGTGGCTCCCCCAGGGGAACACACGTTGTCCTTCAGCTGGCCAGGGTGCAGCTCAGAGTCCAACAACATCTTAGCTGCTCCCTGTGGGTGAAGGAGGAGAGACAGACAGAGGGAGGGAGTCACCATCAGTCAACCACAAAACCAGCAAGGGCATCATATTGACTCCTTTTAGATTTTAGAATTAAAATGGGAGCTGGGGGGGGGGGGGGGGTGTAAACAAAAACAGTTCAAAGGTCATCATTATTTACAATCTGGGGTTAGCCCGGGACTAAGCGAGTGTTCACACATTGTAAAGTGGGATAGCATCCACCTTAGCACAAGCTAGCTGCCCTGCTCCAGAGTAGCGTTAGCTCAGACAGCGCACACCCCAGAAACACCGCGCACACTAGCCCCAGAAACACCGCGCACACTAGCCCCAGAAACACCGCGCACACTAGCCCCAGAAACACCGCGCACACTAGCCCCAGAAACACCGCGCATAAATTGCCAGTGTGTGTGAATCGGGGTCAAGAACATCGCCTAGAATGGTCACTGTCCAATCACAATCCCTTAATGTACATACGCTTGTGATGCGTTCTGCGCGTTACATTGAGAACTATTCCATCTGAGGACAAAACACTTTCATCCGGGCATAAACATTGGTTGCTATGCATAACAGAAATGGTTGCTATGTAGCAGGCTGGCTAACGTCTTCTTACTCAGCCAACTAAAGCTAAAAACTCTACAGCTGGAAGGGCAGCAAACGCTCCATTTTCGTTTATTTCATAGATTTAATATTGACATTTACTGTAATTAGATATATCCATGATAATATTATTATTGTTGCATGATTTCGCCGGGATTAGAAAAGTTGCCGTCTCGTTCGTGCACAGCATCGTCTTTACAGGGGTGACATCTAATTTCATAAGTGAAAAAATTATTTAAGGTCAGGCAGACAGCAAGGTTTGTACAAACTAGTACTGTTGGAAATCAAATGCTAGTCTAGAAGCAATGTGAAATAATGTGTTAATAAACGTCGTATTCCTCATAACATTGGTCGCGTGTCAGATGTGTTGGTTGCATGTTGTGTTTGTCCGTTAGCTCAGGCCTAAGGAATACAAGTGACTCCGTAGCCCAGGACTAAAACTTAGTCCAGAGTTAGCAAATGCTTGTGTGAACACAGGTTAATTAAGCTACCCCAGGACCAGTCTAGCCTGGGGCTCAGAACAATGCAGTGTGAACACAGGTTAATTAAGCTACCTCAGGACCAGTCTAGCCTGGGGCTCAGAACAATGCAGTGTGAACACAGGTTAATTAAGCTACCCCAGGACCCGTCTAGCCTGGGGCTCAGAACAATGCAGTGTGACAATGTTTTAAATGTGTTCTATACAGGAAACAAAGTGAAATTCCAACGTTAAAAAATGTCATGTTGAATTCAGAAAAACGGTCCTCCGTTCTACTACTGTTACTCTGGTCTGTCTGGTGTAATGATGGGTAGCTGTTTGGGCTGTGGTCTGTCTGGTGTAATGATAGGTAGCTGTTTGGGCTCTGGTCTGTCTGGTGTAAGGATGGGTCGTTGTTTGGGCTGTGGTCTGTCTGGTGTAATGATGGGTAGCTGTTTGGGCTCTGGTCTGTCTGGTGTAACGATGGGTCGTTGTTTGGGCTGTGGTCTGTCTGGTGTAACGATGGGTCGTTGTTTGGGCTGTGGTCTGTCTGGTGTAACGATGGGTCGTTGTTTGGGCTGTGGTCTGTCTGGTGTAACGATGGGTCGTTGTTTGGGCTGTCTGGTGTAACGATGGGTAGCTGTTTGGGCTCTGGTCTGTCTGGTGTAACGAGGGGTCGTTGTTTGGGCTGTGGTCTGTCTGGTGTAACGAGGGGTCGTTGTTTGGGCTCTGGTCTGTCTGGTGTAACGATGGGTTGTTGTTTGGGCTGTCTGGTGTAACGATGGGTCGTTGTTTGGGCTGTCTGGTGTAACGATGGGTCGTTGTTTGGGCTCTGGTCTGTCTGGTGTAACGATGGGTCGTTGTTTGGGCTGTGGTCTGTCTGGTGTAACGATGGGTCGTTGTTTGGGCTGTGGTCTGTCTGGTGTAACGATGGGTCGTTGTTTAGGCTGTGGTCTGTCTGGTGTAACGATGGGTTGCTGTTTGGGCTGTGGTCTGTCTGGTGTAACGATGGGTAGCTGTTTGGGCTCTGGTCTGTCTGGTGTAACGATGGGTCGTTGTTTGGGCTCTGGTCTGTCTGGTGTAACGATGGGTCGTTGTTTGGGCTGTGGTCTGTCTGGTGTAACGATGGGTCGTTGTTTGGGCTGTGGTCTGTCTGGTGTAACGATGGGTCGTTGTTTGGGCTGTGGTCTGTCTGGTGTAACGATGGGTCGTTGTTTGGGCTGTGGTCTGTCTGGTGTAATGATGGGTTGCTGTTTGGGCTGTGGTCTGTCTGGTGTAACGATGGGTCGTTGTTTGGGCTGTGGTCTGTCTGGTGTAACGATGGGTTGCTGTTTGGGCTCTGGTCTGTCTGGTGTAACGATGGGTCGTTGTTTAGGCTGTGGTCTGTCTGGTGTAACGATGGGCTGTAATGATATGTGACAGTGTAATAATGTGTTACAGTGTAATGATATGATGTTAAGGACCAGTTAGACCTGAGCTGTAATGATGTGTGGCAGTGTAATGATGTGACAGTGTAATGATGTGTGACAGTGTAATGATGTTACTGACCAGTTAGACCTGAGTTGTAATGATATGTGACAGTGTAATGATATGATGTTACTGACCAGTTAGACCTGAGTTGTAATGATATGTGACAGTGTAATGATATGTGACAGTGTAATGATATGATGTTACTGACCAGTTAGACCTGAGTTGTAATGATATGTGACAGTGTAATGATATGTGACAGTGTAATGATATGTGACAGTGTAATGATATGTGACAGTGTAATGATATGATGTTACTGACCAGTTAGACCTGAGTTGTAATGATATGTGACAGTGTAATGATATGTGACAGTGTAATGATATGTGACAGTGTAATGATATGTGACAGTGTGATACTATGATGTTACTGACCAGTAGTGCCTGAGCTCCCAGTCTGACCGCTAGTCTCCTGGGTAGACCCATCTTCACCCCTCCATCGGCTAGGGCATCCAGAGCTGTGAACGCCTGTCATCACACACACAACCACTTTATTTAGGACAGAAATCACCCACTGAGGTAAATACATTGTGAGTGGGTGCTTAGCAGTGTGTAATGTGTATGGAGGAAGGCCAACAGTGACTCACATAGGCATGGCCAGGCCCCTCTACCCCTCTATGATAGGTCAGTGACTCACGTAGGCATGGCCAGGCCCCTCAACCCCTCTATGATAGGTCAGTGACTCACGTAGGCGGGGCCGCTGCCACTGAGGCCGGTGACGGCATCGATAAGGTCCTCCTCCACCTCTGTACAGAACCCAACACTGGCCATCAGCTGTTCCAACAACTTACCATCCTCCACCTGCCACACAGGTGGGGAGAGAGAGAGAGAGAGAGATGGGGAAAGAGAGAGCGATGGGGAGAGAGAACGGTATTAAGATAAAAGAGATGGAGATTTGACCCTTAATTCACTGTAGAAATACTTTTTTTTGCAACAGAAACGGGTTCACCCGGTTTTCTTCTGTTTGGTGCCTAGTGAATGTGTGTGTGTGCGTGTACGTCAGAATGTGCCTAGTGAGTGCGTGTACGTCAGAATGTGCCTAGTGAGTGCGTGTACGTCAGAATGTGCCTAGTGAGTGCGTGTACGTCAGAATGTGCCTAGTGAGTGCGTGTACGTCAGAATGTGCCTAGTGAGTGCGTGTACGTCAGAATGTGCCTAGTGAGTGCGTGTACGTCAGAATGTGCCTAGTGAGTGCGTGTACGTCAGAATGTGCCTAGTGAGTGCGTGTACGTCAGAATGTGCCTAGTGAATGCGTGTACGTCAGAATGTGCCTAGTGAATGCGTGTACGTCAGAATGTGCCTAGTGAATGCGTGTACGTCAGAATGTGCCTAGTGAATGTGTGTGTGTACCTCAGCATGTGTTCCTGTAGCGTAGACTGTAGCTCCCTCTCTCACCACGACGGGGGTGTTGGTCATACACCTCATCACCTTGGGGAACGGACGGTACTGAAGCAGCTTCTGGGGGGAGAAAAGGAGAGAGCGAGAGAGATGGGTTAGTGAAGGGGAGAGAGAGCGAGAGAGATGGGTTAGTGAAGGGGAGAGAGAGCGAGAGAGATGGGTTAGTGAAGGGGAGAGAGAGCGAGAGAGATGGGTTAGTGAAGGGGAGAGAGAGCGAGAGAGATGGGTTAGTGAAGGGGAGAGAGAGCGAGAGTATTGGTTAGAGGTGGCACCGGAGGGAGCCTCCTACTACACGGAGGTGGCACCGGAGGGAGCCTCCTACTACACGGAGGTGGCACAGCAGGGAGCCTCCTACTACACGGAGGTGGCACAGCAGGGAGCCTCCTACTACACGGAGGTGGCACAGCAGGGAGCCTCCTACTACACGGAGGTGGCACAGCAGGGAGCCTCCTACTACACGGAGGTGGCACAGCAGGGAGCCTCCTACTACACGGAGGTGGTACAGCAGGGAGCCTCCTACTACACGGAGGTGGTACCGGAGGGAGCCTCCTACTACACGGAGGTGGTACCGGAGGGAGCCTCCTACTACACGGAGGTGGTACCGGAGGGAGCCTCCTACTACACGGAGGTGGTACCGGAGGGAGCCTCCTACTACACGGAGGGAGCCTCCTACTACACGGAGGTGGTACCGCAGGGAGCCTCCTACTACACGGAGGGAGCATCCTACTACACGGAGGTGGTACCGCAGGGAGCCTCCTACTACACGGAGGGAGCATCCTACTACACGGAGGTGGTACCGCAGGGAGCCTTCTACTACACGGAGGAGGTACAGGAAGGAGACTTCTAAATGGAGGAGACGGGGCTCTGTTATGTAAATAACAACAAAAGGTGACGAGGACAGTGTCATAAAAGGAGATTATAGGAGGAATTCTTGGGTCCTGGCAGCACTGTGGAGTTTAAAAGAGACCTGGTCCATTGACCGTTCTTTAGGTTCTTCAATATTGGGCCAGTTACCGAATGGTTGCTAGTTCAAATCCCAGAGCCAATGATAATAATATTAACAACAACTCTGTCCATGTGCCCTTGAGCAAGGCACTTAATCCCAATTTTCTCCATGGGCGCAGTACTACTATGGCTGACCCTGTAAAACAAAACATTTCACTATACCTATGTTTTCCTCTGACATTGAGGACAGAACTAAATAGGCACTACCTCACAAGACTATTTTTCAAGTGATCCATGGACTCCACCAGACCGGTCCAAGACAGGTTCTGACCTTCTCTATAGAGCTGATGGTGACTCCACCAGACCGGTCCAGGACAGGTTCTGGCCTTCTCTATAGAGCTGATGGTGACTCCACCAGACCGGTCCAGGACAGGTTCTGACCTTCTCTGTGTGTCCATGCAAGTGTGTGTTTTCTGACCTTCTCTATAGAGCTGATGGTGACTCCACCAGACCGGTCCAGGACAGGTTCTGACCTTCTCTATAGAGCTGATGGTGACTCCTGCAGCACAGGACACTATAAGGTGTCTATCCTCTATGTCTGGTCCAATCTCATCCAGCACAAAGGGGATGATGTGGGGTTTGACTGCCAGGAACAGGACATCACTCTTGTTCACCACCTCCTTGTTACTGGTGGTGAGGATAGCACCCATTTTCTAGAGGAGGAGGGAGAGACAGAAAGACAGGAAGACAGAGGGAGAGACAGGTTAAGAGTGAATATGCAAGGCCTTCTAGGATGTGTACACACACACACACACAATGCAGAGCCCTCATACAAACGTTGAAGCATTACCTACCTATACACAGACAGACAGACACCCTCCAGGCCACGCAAACACCCCCACCCCCTCCAGGCCACGCAAACACCCCCACCCCCTCCAGGCCACGCAAACACCCCCACCCCCTCCAGGGGCACGCAAACACACACCCAACCCCCCCAGGCCACGCAAACACATCAGCTGACCACCTGTTACGCGAGTGCAGGGTAAAAAAGGACCTTGAGGCTGCAATGAGTCATGGTAAGTTGCTAGCTAGCTTTAAACTTAACTAGTGATTGATTGTTTTTTCATAAGTTAAATAAAGGTACAAAAATAAAATAAAATGTTGTTAACTAGTCAGTCAAGAACAAATTGTTATTTTCAATGACGGCCTAGGAACAGTTGGTTAACTGCCTTGTTCAGGGGCAGAGCGACAGATTTTTACCTTGTCAGCTCGGGAATTCGTTCTTGCAACCTTTCGGTTACTAGGCTACCCGCCTCCAACCACTAGGCTACCCGCCTCCAACCACTAGGCTACCCGCCTCCAACCACTAGGCTACCCGCCTCCAACCACTAGGCTACCCGCCTCCAACCACTAGGCTACCCGCCTCCAACCACTAGGCTACCCGCCTCCAACCACTAGGCTACCCGCCTCCAACCACTAGGCTACCCGCCTCCAACCACTAGGCTACCCGCCTCCAACCACTAGGCTACCCGCCTCCAACCACTAGGCTACCCGCCTCCAACCACTAGGCTACCCGCCTCCAACCACTAGGCTACCCGCCTCCAACCACTAGGCTACCCGCCGCCCCAGGTGGCCTTGATGATATTACTACGTCAACTAGCTTGTCCTGTGTTGCATATAATCAATGTGGTGCCTGTTAAATTTATCATCAGATCACAGTCTACTTCAACTTTACCAAACGGGTGATGATTTAACAAAAGAGCATTGGCGAACCAATCACAATCGTTGCACGAATGTACCTAACCATAAACATCAATGACTTTCTTAAAATTAATACACAGAAGTATGTTTTTTTAAACCTGCATATTTGGTTAAAATAATATTGCTTGCTAAAATGCATTTAACTAGGGAAATTGTGTCACTTCTCTTGCGTTCAGGGTATATGCAGTAGTTTGGGCCGCCTGGCTTGTTGCGAAACAGAATTTTACACAATTATGACATAACATTGAAGGTTGTGCAATGTAACATTTAAACTTAGGGTTGCCACCCGTTCGGCAAAATATAGAATGGTTCCGGATTTGACCGGATTTGACCATATTAATGATCAAGGGCTGTGTGTTTATTAGAATTAAGTCCATGATTTGATATTTGATAGAGCAGTCTGACTGAGCGGTGCTAGGCAGCAGCAGGCTCGTAAGCACTCATTCAAACAGCACTTTACTGCGTTCGCCAGCAGCTCTTAGCAATGCTTGAGGCACAGCGTTGTTTATGACTTCAAGCCTATTAATTCCTGAGATTAGACTGGCAATACGAAAGTGCCTATTAGAACATCCAATAGTCAAAGGTATATGAAATACAAATGGTAGAGAGAAATAGTTGACGGGTCATAATTCCTATAATAACTACAACCTAAAACTTCTTAACTGGGAATATTGAACCACCAGGTTTCATATGTTCTCATGTTCTGAGCAAGGAACTTAAACGTTAGCTTTTTTACATGGCACATATTGTACTTTTACTTTCTTCTCCGACACTGTGTTTTTGCATTATTTAAACCAAATTGAACATGTTTCATTATTTATTTGAGACTAAATCGAGTTTATTTATGTATTATATTAAGCTAAAATAAAAGGGTTCATTCAGTATTGTTGTAATTGTCATTATTACATACACACACATAAAATATATATATTTTTATTTTAAAATCGGCAGGTTGGCGTTGAAAAATCATAGTCGGTTGACCTCTAATCCACACACCTTCCAGGCCCCGTAAACACATCCACACCTTCCAGGCCCCGTAAACACATCCACACCTTCCAGGCCCCGTAAACACATCCACACCTTCCAGGCCCCGTAAACACATCCACACCTTCCAGGCCCCGTAAACACATCCACACCTTCCAGGCCCCGTAAACACATCCACACCTTCCAGGCCACGTAAACACATCCACACCTTCCAGGCCACGTAAACACATCCACACCTTCCAGGCCACGTAAACACATCCACACCTTCCAGGCCACGTAAACACATCCACACCTTCCAGGCCACGTAAACACATCCACACCTTCCAGGCAAGGCAATTTAAACAACACACATACACAACACACACTTCCTCAAACAGACAAAACAGGTAAGCCTGCACAGGCCTGTCCCTCGCTCACACACAAACAGAGCAAACACACATCCCTGCCTCTTACCCTCAGGCCAGCAACAGTAGGCAGATCAGTATCTGGAGAACTGGCTATGATTCTCTGAGTAGCTATTACACCTGGGGGAGAGAGAGAGACAGAGGATGGGCACAGAAAGGATTAAAGAGAGAGGTGAGGTCAGTGCACAACAGAGATTTGTGTCACTGGAACTGCAACTGATAACAGCTACCGTTTGTTGACATTTCAGGGCCCAGTCTTGTGTACACGAGCAGTCAGAGTGACCTGCCCTGGCCAGACAGATTTTTACGGCCTGTTGGTAACCGGTTGCCGGTTTCTTACCCGCAGATGCGAACCCTTTCACCAGCGCGTGAGCCAGCTGGCCGGCTCCGATGAATCCTACACTCATCTTTCCGGTGAAGTGGCTTGTCCTGCAAAGCCCAGATCTTACAGTCAGCACAAAAACATTAAATATTACAGTCAGCACAAAAGGCACAATAACTTTAGCTAAACAGTTACACGCACAAAAAGCTTACTGCTCTCAAATGTTGTGCACAAATTTCTTTACATCCCTGTTAGTGAGCATTTTCTCCGTTGCCAAGATAATCCATCCACCTGACAGGTGTGACATTTCAAGAAGCTGATTAAACAGCATGATCATTACACAGGTGCACCTTGTGCTGGGGACAATAAAAGGCCACTCTAAGACTGTGCAGTTTTGCCACAGACCTCAAGTTGAGGGAGTGTGCAATAGGCATACTGAATAAAGGAATGTCCACCAGAGCTGTTGCCAGATAATTTAATGTTTATTTCTCTACCATAAGCTGCCTCCGTCATTTTAGAGAATTTGGCAGTATGTCCAACCAGCCTCACAACCGCAGACTACATGTATGGAGTCATGTGTGCGAGCGGTTTGCTGAGGTCAACGTTGTATACAGAGTGCCCCATGGTGGCGGTGTGGTTATAGTATGGGCCCGGAATAAACAAAAAAACACAATTGCATTTTATAGATGGCAATTTGAATGCACCGAAATAACGTGACGAGATCCTGAGGCCCATTTCTTTTAAGGTATCGGTGACCAACAGATGCATATCTACATTCCCAGTCATCTGAAATCCATAGATTCGGGTCTAATTCCATTTATTTCAAATGACTGATTTCCTCAGATTAACTGTAAAATTGTTGTATGTTGCGTTTATATTTGTTCAGTATACTTCCGTTGGGAATATTTAGCATAACATTTAGTTAGGTAGGTTAACAGTAGGCAGCTTGCATGATCTCGTTTGAGGTTCGAGACATCAATCAGTACATTGTAATGCATAACTAGCCAGCTACAACCAGATAATTGTACACCTACTGTAGCTGTTTCGCAATTTGTATTAGTTCTTGCAGCAGCAAATATAGCTAGCAGGGCTTGTAACATTAGCAATGGCTATTTACAGTGACTTAGTGGTGCAGTAACGTTACTATTTTGGTCTTTGATGCTTTCTCACTAGCTAGCTTGTCTGACTGAGCAATAAATGAATTAATGAACAACGGAACATACATTGCTTAAATTGTTCTTTGCAAAATAGGTACTCTTACCTTCTGTACGATTTTCAACCCCTTTGGCCGCTGGACAGACACACCGGTGCAGTTACCGTTATTTCACCGGTTTTGGAATGAAACAAAACACCACTTCATTGTCAACGTGGCTTCCAATCTCTATGTGTTCCGGGTAGCCGTCATGACGCGCATGAGAATGGACCAATGAATTGAGACTCCTTACCAATCCGCGTAAAGATTAGGCTCGTTGATTCACTTATGGGCGGGGTTTGTGGTCTCCGTTGCCCAGTTGCATCATTTTCCAGAGTAATAAGTACGTGGAGCCAAAATATAGGTCAAGTTCAATGCCATATGCACATTGTAGATGTAGGTTAGTCAAGTTCAATGCCATATGCACATTGTAGAAGTAGGTTATGTTTATTTTGTGCCAATATGTCAACCACTTAACTTCCAGTGCCACCATATATAACCTATAGAAAGTGTGGGACTGAATGAAATCAGTTGAAGGAGCTGTTGAGAAGAAGAGGGCTATGAGTGCACTGTGAATGTGTTATAAATGAATAAAGTAGGTTATAGTAAAGTCGTTCAATGAGTTGGGGCCACCTCTCTTCTTCTTTTCTTCTTAATCTGCATTGATCTCAAAACCTGGACATTCGGTGAAAACAATACGACGGATGGGGACAGAAAGCTTTGTTAGACTACTGAGACACTCTGATAGACGGATGGGGACAGAAAGCTTTGTTAGACTACTGAGACACTCTGATAGACGGATGGGGACAGAATGCTTTGTTAGACTACTGAGACACTCTGATAGACGGATGGGGACAGAAAGCTTTGTTAGACTACTGAGACACTCTGATAGACGGATGGGGACAGAAAGCTTTGTTAGACTACTGAGACACTCTGATAGACGGATGGGGACAGAAAGCTTTGTTAGACTACTGAGACACTCTGATAGACGGAAGCTACCATATGCAGCGACACAAATAGGAACTAGCACATTCCGTGCATAACAGACTCCCCAACCCAACCCTGTCACCTGAGCTTCCCCTCCAGCAACCTCTCCCCTCTCCCCCTCAACCCAGGTCAACAGCTTGATGATCCCCGAGAACATTGCCCCCCCCCCCCCCCTTCCCCGTCTTTTCCAAACTGCATACATTCAGACCATGTGTGGGTCTAGACTAGCCTGGTTTCCATTCTCTATTCAGCTATAACATTCCACTCCTGCTACCACCGGAGTAGCAATGAGATTAATGTCAGCTACAAAGACTGGTACCCAGACTAGAGCTAGACTCCTGACGGAGCGGATTATCCAGGAATCTACGAGATGCAGAATTCCCTGCCTGCCAGACATTCTCAGAATGCTGGACACTCTGAAGTTCCATGAAGGTGACTTAGTTCACAGTAATCATAGGACAGGAAGTTCTCAAAAAGCCTCAAAAAGCCAAATATTACCAATCGAATGAACATAATATATTTCCTTTTTTTTCCTGTCTGATCTGCTCTGCTCCCGAGGTAACTCATCTGGCATTAATATGAGAAGAGATAGACATCTCTGTCTATCGTCAGAGTCAGCTCCGTTTCATTTCAACTCATTTGATTTAAAAAAAATAATCGGTGACAATATATATTTTTTTAAGGACTAAAACTTCTGTCTGAGGGGCCTCACTAGGAGCTTCACTAGGGGCCTCAATAGGGACCTCACTAGGAGCCTCACTAGGGACCTCACTAGGGGCCTCAATAGGGACCTCATTAGGAGCCTTACTAGGAGATTCACTAGGGACCTCACTAGGAGATTCACTAGGGACCTCACTAGGGCTTTACTAGAGGCCTCACTAGGAGATTCACTAGGGACCTCACTACGGGCCTCACTAGGAGCTTCACTGGGGACCTCACTAGGGGCCTTACTAAGAGATTCACTAGGGACCTCACTAGGGTTTACTAGAGGCCTCACTAGGAGATTCACTAGGGACCTCACCAGGGATTCACTAGGGGCCTTACTACGAGCTTCACTAGGGCTTCACTAGGGGCCTCACTTGGGCTTCCCTAGGGCTTCACTAGGGGATTCACTAGGGGACTCACTAGGAGCCTCGCTAGGGGACTCACTAAGGGCCTCACTAAGGGATTCACTAGGGGACTCACTAGGAGCCTCGCTAGGGGACTCACTAGGAGCCTCGCTAGGGGACTCACTAGGGGCCTCACTAAGGGATTCACTAGGGGACTCACTAGGAGCCTCGCTAGGGGACTCACTAGGGGCCTCAGTAGGGGACTCACTAGGGGCCTCACTAGGGGACTCACTAGGGGCCTCACTAAGGGATTCACTAGGGGACTCACTAGGGGCCTCACTAGGGGACTCATTAGGGGACTTACTATGGGCTTCTCTAGGGGACTCACTAGGGGCCTCAATAGGGACCTCACTAGGGGACTCACTAGGGGCCCTATACATGTATATAGGAAGCATCCCAAATGACACCCTACTATTCCCTCCCTATGTAGGGTGCTACTTTTGATCAGGATCGGGAGCCATTTGGGACAGAGCCATGTCTTCCTACAGCAATCTGTTTCTTATCAGAACATGCTCTCTGCTATTACATCCATTTCAATACACATTCAGTGATCAAACTATACAGAAGGTTCATAACACTTAGTTTTGTAAGACCTGTCTAGACACAGAGGGGAGGGGAGGGGAGACCTAACTAGACACAGAGGGGAGGGGAGGGGGGGGAGGGGAGGGGAGGCCTAACTAGACACAGAGGGGAGGGGAGACCTAACTAGACACAGAGGGGAGGGGAGACCTAACTAGACACAGAGGGGATTCTATTTCAATCTAAAGTTCAGGTCAAATCTAAGTTTTCCTAATTGATTTGAACAGAATGGCAAATCAAGAAACACACAGCCACCATTTGCTAGTGAGACAGTAGAATATTAAAGGGATATGTGATTGGTCGGCTTTGGAGTTTTCCCTTCCTGGATCCCTGGGTACTTGCTGTCTGTCTGGGTAATTTGACGAAGACCCTTAAAATTAGACATAGGCTCAACCACTGTGTGTCCCCACTTTAATGAGCGCTATGTCCCCTGTCTGTCTGAATACATTCATTAACGGTGTTCTGTCTTTCTTGTGTTCGTTCTAAAATGACTCCAAAGTCCCTTGTAGATAAAAACTGTGCTTCCATTTTTCCTAGTCAAGTGTGTTTGGGGCTCCAGATACCTGCAGGTAGAACCACATTCTGTTTTGCACTGTGCTGAACTGAACTATGGAGCAGACCTGGGTTCAATTAGTATTTTAAATCTTTGCTCTAGCCTGCCTGGAGTGCCAGATAGGTGGGGTTTACAGTGTTGTAAACTATTCTATTCGTCCATTATGCCAGGCAAGCTCAATCAAGCACAGATCAAGTATTTGAAAGGATATCAAATAGTATTTGAACCCAGGCTTGGGACGGAGTGAGAAAAGAAGAATGCCCTGCAGTGGAATAGCGTTCATACCAGCAGAAGCTATATATACACATCAGAATGCACGGCCAAGGGGGGCTCCGTTCCAACTATCCCAGCTGTTACCCTCTCTGTCAGTTGTACAGGATGAGAATGAATTCAGCTAGACCCTAGGTAGAGGTTCCCCTTAGGTACAGCGACCATATAAATCAAGCGTCTCAGAGTAGGAGTGTTGATCTAGGATCAGTTTAGCCTTTTAGATCACAATCATTTAGTTTATATGGACAAGGGGGACTTGATCCTAGATCAGCACTCAATGCCCATTCCCAAATCTACCCCTTGTCACTAGGATGGGGTCTGAAACCTGTGGCCCGGGGCCATTTTCGTCCCGACACCTGATTTATTGCGGCCCCACTGATGGTGTCAAAACTAGCCTCTCTCTCTCTCTCTCAGAGTATCTGAATATATTTAATGGCGAGGAAATATAAATATTTTAGGGAGCCAAGAAGAGATTGTAGCTGGCAGAAAGAACATCTGTGGCAAAATTAATGGTTCAAAATCACTCAATGTGATCTCTCAAACACTCAAACATAGTTGTTTTCTCCTTCCAACTAATCTTGAAAAGTGTCTGAATGAAAAACGTATTGATGTGTGCCTTCCAGCCCCCCCCCCCTCTCTCTCGCCCAATCTGTCTTTCTCTCTTCCCCCGCTCTCTCTCTCTCCTCTCACAAGTCAATTTAACACTGACTGCCTTGGCACTATCTATTCCCCTGTGTGAGTACTGAGGCGTGACAACCCTTATTCGCTCTTTTTCTGAAAAAGAAATCCCCAGAGATTTATTAAAAATACCACAGACTGCCTGAATCAGTTTGGTTTGCAGAGGGGAGAGGGGGCATCTAGGCGAGGCGTGGACCACACACACACACACACACACAGACACACACACACTGCTTGTCGGGTGTAGAGATACGCATAGCTAATAACACAGGCAGACAAGTTCTCTCCAGGGCACTCTTCTGTCTCTCTCTCTCAGATGGAGGAGCACAGAATGGAGAGAGAGAGAGATGGAGGGAGGAGAGGGGGAGAAGAGGGCAGGAGGGCACGTAGAATGGAGAGAAAGAGATGAAGGAGGGAGGAGAGGGACAGAAGAGGGCAGGAGGGAGAGAGAGAGATGGAGGAGAGGGGGAGAAGAGGGCAGGAGGGAGCGCAGAATGGAGAGAGAGAGAGATGGAGGAGAGGGCGAGAAGAGGGCAGGAGGGAGCACAGAATGGAGAGAGAGATGGAGGGAGGAGAGGGGGAGAAGAGAAGAGGGCAGGAGGGAGCGCAGAATGGAGAGAGAGATGGAGGGAGGAGAGGGGGAGAAGAGAAGAGGGCAGGAGGGAGCGCAGAATGGAGAGAGAGATGGAGGGAGGAGAGGGGGAGAAGAGGGCAGGAGGGAGCGCAGAATGGAGAGAGAGAGAGATGGAGGGAGGAGAGGGGGAGAAGAGAGCAGGAGGGAGCCCAGAATGGAGAGAGAGATGGAGGGAGGAGAGGGGGAGAAGAGGGCAGGAGGGAGCGCAGAATGGAGAGAGAGAGAGATGGAGCGAGGAGAGGGAGCGAAGAGAAGAGGGCAGGAGGGAGCGCAGAATGGAGAGAGAGAGAGAGAGATGGAGGAGAGGGGGAGAAGAGGGCACAAGCCACAAGATGTTCTGTGAAATGTAAATGTCTCAGTCTATGGTTCCTGTTCCACCGTAGGGCAATCTCTCTCCCTGCACGGGGAAATTACAAATGGTGGCTGCCGGATGAAAAACTACAACACAAAAGAGAGAGACAGCCAACAGTTTGTGTAATACTTGTCATTCAGAGCACAGCCATGTTAGAAAGGTCTTGTGCAATCTGGTATCCTTGGGACGTCCCTACCCCCATTGAAGTTGACATTTAAAATGGTTGAGGTAAAGGTTAAGAGTAGGTTTAGGGTTTGGTTAGGGTTAGGGTTAGGGTAGGGGTTAAGGTTAGGGTTAGGGTAGGGGTTAAGGTTAAGAGTAGGTTTAGGGTTTGGTTAGGGTTAGGGTTAGGGTAGGGGTTAAGGTTAGGGTTAGGGTAGGGGTTAAGGTTAAGGTTAAGAGTAGGTTTAGGGTTTGGTTAGGGTTAGGGTTAGGGTTAGGGTTAGGGTTAGGGTTAGGGTTAGGGTAGGGGTTAAGGTTAAGGTTAAGAGTAGGTTTAGGGTTTGGTTAGGGTTAGGGTTAGGGTAGGGGTTAAGGTTAGGGTAGGGGTTAAGGTTAAGGTTAAGAGTAGGTTTAGGGTTTGGTTAGGGTTAGGGTTAGGGTAGGGGTTAAGGTTAAGGTTAAGAGTAGGTTTAGGGTTTGGTTAGGGTTAAGGTTAAGGATAGGGTTAGGGTTTAGGGTAGGGGTTAAGGTTAAGGTTAAGGTTAGGGTTAGGGTTTAGGGTAGGGGTTAAGGTTAAGGTTAGGGTTAGGGGTTAGGTTAGGGGTTAAGGTTAAGGTTAGGGTAGGGGTTAAGGTTAAGGTTAAGGTTAAGGTTAGGGTTTGGGTTAAGGTTAGGGTTAGGGTTAGGGTTAGGGTTAGGGTTTAGGGTAGGGGTTAAGGTTAAGGTTAAGGTTAAGGTTAAGGTTAAGGTTAAGGTTAAGGTTAGGGTTTAGGGTAGGGACGTCACCACGGATCCCTGTAAGAAAGGCCTTGGGTTCGTCTGTTGGAGTTAGGGTTTTTAACCATAGATTTCCACTAGGTGCAACAAAGGTGCCTAGGCTTTAGGTCAGCAGACAAACACAGTCCTTTAGCACACAGAGGGCAGATCTGGGTTTGGATGCCAGTTGGTCAGGGATATAGGCCTAATAATAAACCCACAACCAATCACCACGCAGTGCTGAGGGACTGACAGTTAGGACAGTGAGTGACATCATCAATGTGGGCCCAGGGGCCGTGACAGATTTGTCATGACAACGAGCCAGCCTGCGTACCTAATGTTACCCTATCCTGGTCAAAAGCAGTGCACTAAATAGGGAGTAGGGTCCCATTTAGGCTGCAGGCCCAGTATGAATACATACCCTCTATAGTCCCTCTGGCAGGACAGGCAGGAACCTCATGATGGTTAGGATGGGCACCTGTCCACACAGATCACACTCACAGTGTGTGTGTGTGTGTGTGTGTGTGTGTGTGTGTGTGTGTGTGTGTGTGTGTGTGTGTGATGGGCGGATTTGATCTCTATGGACTGCTAACCTGGTCCCCCCAAACCTCCCACCCTCCCTCACCTCCTCCCCCTCTCTCTCTCGCATTCTTACTTACTCCCTCATCCTTTTCTCCCTCCCTCTCTCCCTCCATCCATCTTCAAACTCCATCTGTCTGTAGTAGATTCCCTAGCAGGAGGAGGTGAGCAGGAGAATGCACAGAGAGAGAGCCGTGCGAAGGAACAGCAGAGGAGAGGGAGAAGGGGGAGTAGAGGAGAGGGGGAGGAAGAGGAGAGGGGGAGTAGAGGAAGGAGAGGGGGAGGAAGAGGAGAGAGGGGTGAGAGGGAGAAGGGGGAGTAGAGGAGAGGGGGAGTAGAGGAGAGGGGGAGGAAGAGGAGAGAGGGGCGAGAGGGAGAAGGGGGAGTAGAGGAGAGGGGGAGGAAGAGGAGAGAGGGGCGAGAGGGAGAAGGGGGAGTAGAGGAGAGGGGGAGGAAGAGGAGAGAGGGGTGAGAGGGAGAAGGGGGAAGTAGAGGAGAGGGGAGGAAGAGGAGGAGAGGGG
>NW_022261978.1:3094650-3203659 GCF_002021735.2 Oncorhynchus kisutch | reverse complement strand
AAATGTGCAGACCCCAGTGAGAGTGTGATGAGCTGGTCAGATTCCGTGCTGTTCCTCTCCTTCTGGTTCTGCTGACAGTGAAGCCCCAACCAGCTGGCTGCTACAGAGGGTTGGTGAAGGGTTGGTGAAGTAGAGCTACTCTCTCAAATCTTCCACCCCAGATAGAGTGGCAGTAGTCTGGGCTGGAGGGGCAGGGAGTTGGGGGGGAGGCGGCATAATAGGGATTTAGCTAGAGATGCCAATGGTGTGGTCTGGTAGGGTGTGTTAGGCTAGTCAGAAGGAGGGGAGAAGGAGAGGGAGAGGGATTGTGTTAGTCAGTGATGTCATGTTTAGTGATGTCATCCATCCCCCATCATATCTAGAGTGGTGTGTGAGAGGGTCAGTCACTGAGTGTCACCTGAATGGGGTGTCGTAGCAGGGTTAGCTGGCTGTTATGTGCATAAACACTGAATCAGAATATTTTATATCTCAATGGTTACATGGTTGTGAGATATAAGCCCATCATTAGAAGAGGGTGACACATTCATGCAAGTAGGTGATGTACTCAATCAAAGCCTTAATGGCCTTGTACTGTTATAATCACCACCTGGCACAGCCAGAAGAGGACTGACCTCTCAGAGTCTGGTTCCTCTCTAGGTCTCTTCCTAGGTTCAGCCAGAAGAGGACTGACCTCTCAGAGTCTGGGTCCTCTCTAGGTCTCTTCCTAGGTTCAGCCAGAAGAGGACTGACCTCTCAGAGTCTGGTTCCTCTCTAGGTCTCTTCCTAGGTTCAGCCAGAAGAGGACTGACCTCTCAGAGTCTGGTTACCTCTCTAGGTCTCTTCCTGGGTTCAGCCAGAAGAGGACTGGACCTCTTCAGAGGTCTGTTCCTCTCTAGGTCTCTTCCTGCGGTCAGCCAGAAGAGGACTGGACTCTCCAGAGTCTGGTTCCTCTCTAGGTCTCTTCCTGGTTCAGCCAGAAGAGGACTGACCTCTCAGAGTTCTGACGTTCCTCTCTAGCGTCCTCTCTCCCTAGGGTTCAGCCAGAAGAGGAACTGACCTCTCAGAGGTCTGGTTCCTCTCTAGGTCTCTTCCTAGCGTTTCAGGCCAGAAGAGCGACTGACCTCTCAGAGTCTCCCGTTCCTCTCTAGGTCCTCTTCCTAGGCACAGCCATAAGGATGGGACTGACCTCTCAGAGTCTGGTTTCCTCTCTAGGTCTCTTCCTAGGTTCAGCCAGAAGAGACTGACCTCTCAGAGTCTGGTTCCTCTCTAGGTTCTCTTCCTAGGTTCCAGCCAGAGAGGACTGACCTCTCAGAGTCTGGTTCCTCTCTAGGTCTCTTCCTAGGTTCAGCCAGAAGAGGACTGACCTCTCAGAGTCTGGTTCCTCTCTAGGTCTCTTCCTAGGTTCAGCCAGAAGAGGACTGACCTCTCAGAGTCTGGTTCCTCTCTAGGTCTCTTCCTAGGTTCAGCCAGAAGAGGACTGACCTCTCAGAGTCTGGTTCCTCTCTAGGTCTCTTCCTAGGTTCAGCCAGAAGAGGACTGACCTCTCAGAGTCTGGTTCCTCTCTAGGTTTCTTCCTAGGTTCAGCCAGAAGAGGACTGACCTCTCAGAGTCTGGTTCCTCTCTAGGTCTCTTCCTAGGTTCAGCCAGAAGAGGACTGACCTCTCAGAGTCTGGTTCCTCTCTAGGTTTCTTCCTAGGTTCCTGCCTTTCTAGGGAGTTCTTCCTAGCCACCGTGCTTCTACATCTGCATCTTGCTGTTTGGGGTTTTAGGCTGAGTTTCTGCATAAGCACGTTGTGACATCAGCTGATGTAAAAATGGCTTTATAAATACATTTGATTGATTGATGAATAGTCGACGCCCCTTTCTCTCTGACTCAGTAGTTACTCCTCCTCCTATTCTACAGCTCACCAGTGGTTGGTGGTGGAAGACGAAGCATATTGTCTTTGTGTGAATGTTCACTTCTGGCTGTACAATAACGTTGTATCCCATTCTGCTCTACACCCGTGGTTGCTGGGTTACGAAACGTATCCGTTGTGAGTACACCAGGTCGGCGACGTACAGCGCCAGGTTGACGAAGCTAAACACTGCAACGACCACCTTACTATCCCACGGACACCGGCCCCGCGGGCATGACGACGGGCGCTCTGGCGATCCGTACTTCCTGTCGAAGCAGAACACGGGCCAGACGACGGAGGCGCTGAGGTAGAGAAGAACCGCCAAGAGCGTGTAAACAACAACAAACCGGTCGAACGGTAACTTCAGACACCCGGTGCGACCGGACACGGTCAATATAACCACGACGGTCGTCATGGCGAAGCAGACGGCGTAGACGACCACGCAGTAAATCGTCGCTACGTGACGTGAATACTCGGTCCCGTTCGCCAGCGCTCCGAAGATAATGCACGCCACGAAGCCCTGGACGACCTTGAGGAGGCCGGAGACGGTTGCCATGTAGCCCACGACCCGGCCTGGTTTGGCCCGCGAGAGGATCACCTCGGCGCCGTAGGCCAGGGAGCCGGCGATGGAGCAGACAGTGACGGCGATGCGGAAGTTCCGGACCTCACAGCCTCCGTAGGGGCACTCTGCTCTGACAAAGTAGACTGGGTAACCACCGAGGCTGTCACATACCTGGAGGAAGAGGAGAGGAAGAGGAGAGGAGGGGGATTGTGTTAGTCAGCGATGTCATGTTTAGTGATGTCATGTTAGTGATGTCACGGTTAGTCAGTGGTGTCATGGTTAGTCAGTGGTATCATGGTTAGTCAGTGGTGTCATGGTTAGTCAGTGGTGTCATGGTTAGTCAGTGGTGTCATGGTTAGTCAGTGGTGTCATGGTTAGTCAGTGGAAGGCTATCCCATGTCTACTTTATGACATAATAATGTATGTCTAACACTTGTTTGTCTCATTTTGATGATGTTATGCATACATGATGACGTGTAACGATGATTATGGTGATGTCATACGTACATGAGGGTCGCCAGGGCGGCGAATGCCACCGTCAGGTTATCCCAGGAGACGGGCAGACAGGCGTGGAGACGGGTGGCGTCCAGGAAGAACACCACCGTCGTCATGCCGAAGCACGCGCACCACACCGCCATGCAGAACACGCCGTACGACCCGCCGCTGTAGCCCGCACTGTGGCTCACCATGGCAACCACTGAGCAGCCCAGGGCCAGCTGGGAGAGGCGGGCGGCGCCAAGCGAGGAGAAGACCGCTGCCTTGTTGAGGTACTGACCCCCCTGAGGGCTCATAGTCAGGAGTCAGGGTTCAGAGGTCAGGGTTCAGAGGTCAAGGGTTAGAGATCAGAGGTGAGAGTTTGTGGGTTAAGGGGGGTGTCTGTCCTATACTGGAGTAGGATGAAGTGGAAAACGTGACGACACAAAGCAAGTCTTGAATGTATCGACCTCATGAACCAGGTGTGTTTGTGCGTGAGTGTGCGTGGTTGCTTCTCGCTCTGCTGTTTCTGCCGGGACGCTAGGGACTCTGGGTATTTTCTGGGTCTCTATTTATGTGTCGGCGACTCACGGTATGACACAAAGAAAACAGGTCAGAACACAGCCGTCCCTCGTGGGTGAAACGCTCTCTGGATCACATGTGTGTAGAGAAGCTCGGACTGATCCACTGTTCAGACACATCAAAAGGACACACTCTTGTGTAGTCAGAATATCTTCTTGAGTCCATATATTTCTCGTGTCCTTATATATATATTTCTTCAGTCCTCTGATATATATTTGAATCCTTAGAAAATTGACACATAATATATGTAGTTCTTGAGTCTTTGAATACTGGACATTCATAAAATCCAATATTTACATCCAACTGCTGAATTCAAAAGAGCCGACCTGTTCCTCTTTTGAGGACACTTTCAGTCTCTGTCAGAGCTGTTCTTCTCTTGGACGGAACAGTACAGTATAGATTCTCATCTGTGACTTACCTCTGGGTTATCGTCATTTTGTCATAATCCCAGTATGTAATATCATGTAATGATCCAATATAATCCGGTCCAGTCACCTTGTTTGTCTTCCGATGGTCAAGTTTGAAGTCCTTAGGTCCACGACCACACTTTGGCTCCCTGTGTGTCTGTTGCAGTACACACTCTCACTGACAACCAAGCCATGTGGCCCAAAAACCACCTCTCTCTCTCTCTCTCCCTCTCTCTCACCCTCTCTCTCACCCTCTCTCGCTCCCCTCTCTCTCTCTCTCTCTCTCTCTCTCCCCCTCTCTCTCTCTCTCTCTCTCTGAGGAGACAAGGAGTTGGTCAGTCAGTCAGAGAAAGTTATTTAAATACAAGGGTTGGGCAGATGGATGTGTGTGTGTGGTAAAGCATGCAGAACACGTTCCAGACTCCAGGAATGGAGAGAGATGACCAGGCTGACTATAATAGAGAGACACATTCTACAAAGACATGAGGAGAGAGAGAGAGAGAGAGAGAGAGAGAGAGAGAGAGAGAGAGAGAGAGAGAGGAGAGAGAGACAGAGAGAGAGAGAGAGAGAGAGAGAGAGAGAGAGAGAGAGAGAGAGAGAGGAGAGAGAGAGAGAGAGAGGAGAGAGGGAGAGAGAGAGAGAGAGAGGAGAGAGAGAGAGGGAGAGAGAGAGGGAGACAGGAGAGAGAGAACAGTAAGAGACAGAGAGAGAGAGAGAGAGAGAGAGAGAGAGAGAGAAGAGAGAGAGAGAGAGAGAGAGAGAGAGAGAGGAGGGAGAGAGGAGAGAGAGAGAGAGAGAGAGGAGAGAGAGAGAGAGGAGAGGAAGAGAGAGAGAGAGAGACAGTAAGAGAGAGAGAGAGAGAGAGAGAGAGAGAGAGAGAGGTCACATGAACTTCATAGAATATTGTTACTTTTCTTAGTAGGTAGGTACTGGGTATTGATCCCCAGCTTGATAACGGCCTATTCATTATTACTATTCATTACTACTATTCATTATTACTATCCATTATTACTATTCATTATTACTATCCATTATTACTATTCATTATTACTATCCATTATTACTATTCATTACTACTATTCATTATTACTATCCATTATTACTATTCATTATTACTATCCATTATTACTATCATTATTACTATCCATTATTACTATCCATTATTACTATTCATTATTACTATCCATTATTACTATTCATTATTGCTATTCATTATTACTATTCATTACTACTATTCATTATTACTATTCATTACTACTATTCATTATTACTATTCATTACTACTATTCATTACTACTAGTCATTATTACTATTCATTATTACTATTCATTACTACTATTCATTATTACTATTTATTATTACTATTCATTATTACTATTCATTACTACTATTCATTATTACTATTCATTACTACTATTAATTATTACTATTCATTATTACTATTCATTACTACTATTCATTATTACTATTCATTATTACTATTCATTATACTATTCATTATTACTATTCATTACTACTATTCATTATTACTATCCATTACTACTATTCATTATTACTATTCATTACTACTATTCATTATTACTATTCATTATTACTATTCATTATACTATTCATTATTACTATTCATTACTACTATTCATTATTACTATTCATTATTACTATTCATTACTACTATTCATTATTACTATTCATTATTACTATTCATTATTACTATTCATTATTACTATTCATTATACTATTCATTATTACTATTCATTACTACTATTCATTACTACTATTCATTATTACTATTCATTACTACTATTCATTATTGCTATTCATTATTACTATTCATTATACTATTCATTATTACTATTCATTATTACTATTCATTATTGCTATTCATTATTACTATCCCTTATTACTACTCATTATTACTATTCATTATTACTATTCATTATTGCTATTCATTATTACTATCCATTATTACTATCCATTATTACTATCCATTATTACTATTCATTAGTACTATTCATTATTACTATTCATTATTACTATTCATTATTACTATTCATTCCCCAGCCTCTCCACTTCCACTGTCACCTGCCCAGAGGGGTTGGGTTAAATACTGAAGACACATTTCAGTTGAATGCATTCAGTTGTACAACTGACTAGGTTTCCCCTTCCCCTTTCCGTTTCCCTTGTTCATTGTGATAGAAGAGTATGTGTGCTCTCTAACCTGGTATAACAACCTGACGTCTCACGCTAACTTCTTCCACTGCTCTGTCGTTCGCTACAGAAGAAACTAACGTCCGTTGGCGTGGCGTAGCAAGGAGTCTGGGTAGCCAGGGATCTAACAAGCAGCATGGACCATGATATTGAGCCTGTATAGGAACGAGGAAGGCAGAAAACCTGTGAAACGTGAATGATATATCCTCTCATTCACTGGTAAACACTGTCACCTAGAGGAGATCAGTCTAACTGTAGTCACACTGTAGTCATGTCCCAAATGGAACACTGCCACCTAGAGGAGATCAGTCTAACTGTAGTCACACTGTAGTCATGTCCCAAATGGAACACTGCCACCTAGAGGAGATCAGTCTAACTGTAGTCACACTGTAGTCATGTCCCAAATGGAACACTGCCACCTAGAGGAGATCAGTCTAACTGTAGTCATGTCCCAAATGGAACACTGCCACCTAGAGGAGATCAGTCTAACTGTAGTCACACTGTAGTCATGTCCCAAATGGAACACTGCCACCTAGAGGAGATCAGTCTAACTGTAGTCACACTGTAGTCATGTCCCAAATGGAACACTGCCACCTAGAGGAGATCAGTCTAACTGTAGTCACACTGTAGTCATGTCCCAAATGGAACACTGCCACCTAGAGGAGATCAGTCTAACTGTAGTCATGTCCCAAATGGAACACTGCCACCTAGAGGAGATCAGTCTAACTGTAGTCACACTGTAGTCATGTCCCAAATGGAACACTGCCACCTAGAGGAGATCAGTCTAACTGTAGTCACACTGTAGTCATGTCCCAAATGGAACACTGCCACCTAGAGGAGATCAGTCTAACTGTAGTCACACTGTAGTCATGTCCCAAATGGAACACTGCCACCTAGAGGAGATCAGTCTAACTGTAGTCACATTGTAGTCATGTCCCAAATGGAACACTGCCACCTAGAGGAGATCAGTCTAACTGTAGTCACATTGTAGTCATGTCCCAAATGGAACACTGCCACCTAGAGGAGATCAGTCTAACTGTAGTCACATTGTAGTCATGTCCCAAATGGAACACTGCCACCTAGAGGAGATCAGTCTAACTGTAGTCATGTCCCAAATGGAACACTGCCACCTAGAGGAGATCAGTCTAACTGTAGTCACACTGTAGTCATGTCCCAAATGGAACACTGCCACCTAGAGGAGATCAGTCTAACTGTAGTCACACTGTAGTCATGTCCCAAATGGAACACTGCCACCTAGAGGAGATCAGTCTAACTGTAGTCACACTGTAGTCATGTCCCAAATGGAACACTGCCACCTAGAGGAGATCAGTCTAACTGTAGTCACATTGTAGTCATGTCCCAAATGGAACACTGCCACCTAGAGGAGATCAGTCTAACTGTAGTCACATTGTAGTCATGTCCCAAATGGAACACTGCCACCTAGAGGAGATCAGTCTAACTGTAGTCATGTCCCAAATGGAACACTGCCACCTAGAGGAGATCAGTCTAACTGTAGTCACACTGTAGTCATGTCCCAAATGGAACACTGCCACCTAGAGGAGATCAGTCTAACTGTAGTCATGTCCCAAATGGACCACTGCCACCTAGAGGAGATCAGTCTAACTGTAGTCACATTGTAGTCATGTCCCAAATGGAACCATACTCCTATGTACTGTAGGGGGCTACTTTTGACCAGAGCACTATGAAACCCTGTGACTGTCTGTCACCAGAACCAAGGAGGTTTCTACTGAGTGACCCCCATCGTGATAACAGCTCTTCAATCTCATGCCAGGGAAGGTGTGTGTGTGTGTATGTGTATGTGTATGTGTGTGTGTGTGTGTGTGTGTGTGTGTGGCAGAGAAGGTGTTGAGGCTGGAGAAGTTTGGACAGTGGAATGGGGTTTCCTTTGGAAAAAAACTCATCCCTTTACCCCCTAGTAGACTTCCTGACCAGCCCAGTAGACTGACTGACTATCCCAGTAGACTGCCTGACCAGCCCAGTAGACTGACTGACCAGCCCAGTAGACTGCCTGACCAGCCCAGTAGACTGACTGACCAGCCAAGTAGACTGCCTGACTAGCCCAGTAGACTGCCTGACCAGCCCAGTAGACTGCCTGACCAGCCCAGTAAACTAGCCCAGTAGACGGCCTGACTAGCCCAGTAGACTGCTTGACCAGCCCAGTAGACTGCCTGACCAGCCCAGTAGACTGCCTGACTAGCCCAGTAGACTGCCTGACCAGCCCAATAGACTGCCTGACCAGCCCAGTAGACTGCCTGACTAGCCCAGTAGACTGCCTGACCAGCCCAGTAGACTGCCCGACCAGCCCAGTAGACTAGCCTAGTAGACTGCCTGACTAGCCCAGTAGACTGACTGACCAGCCCAGTAGACTGCCTGACCAGCCCAGTAGACTGCCTGACCAGCCCAGTAAACTAGCCCAGTAGACTGCCTGACTAGCCCAGTAGACTGCTTGACCAGCCCAGTAGACTGCCTGACCAGCCCAGTAGACTGCCTGACCAGCCCAGTAGACTGACTGACCAGCCCAGTAGACTGACTGACTAGCCCAGTAGACTGCTTGATCAGCCCAGTAGACTGCCTGACCAGCCCAGTAGACTGCCTGACCAGCCCAGTAGACTAGCCCAGTAGACTGCCTGACCAGCCCAGTAGACTAGCCCAGTAGACTGCCTGACCAGCCCAGTAGACTGCCTGACCAGCCCAGTAGACTGCCTGACCAGCCCAGTAGACTGCCTGATCAGCCCAGTAGACTAGCCCAGTAGACTGCCTGACCAGCCCAGTAGACTGCCTGACCAGCCCAGTAGACTGCCTGACCAGCCCAGTAGACTGACTGACCAGCCCAGTAGACTGCCTGACCAGCCCAGTAGACTGACTGTCCAGCCCAGTAGACTGCCTGACCAGCCCAGTAGACTGCTTGATCAGCCCAGTAGACTGACTGACCAGCCCAGTAGACTGCCTGACTAGCCCAGTAGACTGCCCGACCAGCCCAGTAGACTAGCCCAGTAGACTGCCTGACTAGCCCAGTAGACTGACTGACCAGCCCAGTAGACTGACTGACCAGCCCAGTAGACTGCCTGACCAGCCATGTAGACTGCCTGACCAGCCCAGTAGACTGACTGACTAGCCCAGTAGACTGCCCGACCAGCCCAGTAGACTAGCCAAGTAGACTGCCTGACTAGCCCAGTAGACTGACTGACCAGCCCAGTAGACTGACTGACTAGCCCAGTAGACTGCTTGATCAGCCCAGTAGACTGCCTGACCAGCCCAGTAGACTGCCTGACCAGCCCAGTAGACTAGCCCAGTAGACTGCCTGACCAGCCCAGTAGACTAGCCCAGTAGACTGCCTGACCAGCCCAGTAGACTGCCTGACCAGCCCAGTAGACTGCCTGATCAGCCCAGTAGACTAGCCCAGTAGACTGCCTGACCAGCCCAGTAGACTGCCTGACCAGCCCAGTAGACTGCCTGACCAGCCCAGTAGACTGACTGACCAGCCCAGTAGACTGCCTGACCAGCCCAGTAGACTGACTGTCCAGCCCAGTAGACTGCCTGACCAGCCCAGTAGACTGCTTGATCAGCCCAGTAGACTGACTGACCAGCCCAGTAGACTGCCTGACTAGCCCAGTAGACTGCCCGACCAGCCCAGTAGACTAGCCCAGTAGACTGCCTGACTAGCCCAGTAGACTGACTGACCAGCCCAGTAGACTGACTGACCAGCCCAGTAGACTGCCTGACCAGCCATGTAGACTGCCTGACCAGCCCAGTAGACTGACTGACTAGCCCAGTAGACTGCCCGACCAGCCCAGTAGACTAGCCAAGTAGACTGCCTGACTAGCCCAGTAGATTGACTGACCAGCCCAGTAGACTGACTGACCAGCCCAGTAGACTGCCTGACCAGCCCAGTAGACTGCCTGACCAACCCAGTAGACAGCCTGACCAGCCCAGTAGACTGCCTGGCCAGCCCAGTAGACTGCCTGACCAGCCCAGTAGACTGCCTGACCAGCCCAGTAGACTGCCTGACCAGCCCAGTAGACTGACTGACTAGCCCAGTAGACTGCCCGACCAGCCCAGTAGACTAGCCAAGTAGACTGCCTGACTAGCCCAGTAGACTGACTGACCAGCCCAGTAGACTGCCCGACCAGCCCAGTAGACCAGCCCAGTAGACTGACTGACCAGCCCAGTAGACTGACTGACTAGCCCAGTAGACTGACTGTCCAGCCCAGTAGACTGCCCCTCCTTCAGAAACAACAGGTCATGGTTAGTTGTTATTCACCTCCCTGTGAAAGGTCCTATCTGGGTCCTGTTCATTAAGGCACCAAACAGGAGACAACGGACTGAAACAAGGAGGGGCTTCCTGGACTTGCCCAATAAGACATTCATTTGAGTTAATCGGTTGAAGAGCATTTAAAAACATGGTCCGTTGCCCTAATAAACAAGACCAATACAGGTGTTTGAAGCAGAAGCAGGCCAGACAGGAAGCGTTTCCTCGCAGGGGTTTTCTCCAGGAACTCACAGCAGCAGGTTCTATACCTGGAACATACCATAACAGGGTCGTATTCACTAGAAGGCAAATAGGCCGAAACAGGGAGTAATGACCTGAACTTGTCCAATAAGAAACGCATGTTTTCATTTTCTGTTGCAAAACATCTTGCTAGAGTGTGCACTAATGAATGTGACCCAGGGTCATACATGTACCGAACGCCAACTTAGGTGTTTGAAGTTAATCCAAACTGAACAGGAGGGCTCTGGGACAGGTGACCCTCTCAATACCCCCAATCATCCTACTGAAAAAACACTCCCACCTGAATACCACTCGCCCTCCACAGCAGGTGTGTACAGACTGCAGACCTTCTACCCCTGCGCCTCCTCTTTCTCTCCTCCACACCTCTCCCCTGTTCTGTCACCCCTCCTACTCCTTCTCTCCTCCACACCCCTCCCTGTTCTCTCACCCCTCCTCCCCCTTCTCTCCTCCACACCTCTCCCCTGTTCTCTTACTCCTCCTCCCTCTTCTCTCCTCCACAACCATCCCTGTTCTCTTACCCCTCCTCCTCCTCCTCCTTCTCTCCTCCACACCCATCCCTGTTCTCTTACTCCTCCTCCTCCTCCTCTCCTCCACACCTCTCCCCTGTTCTCTCACCCCTCCTCCTCCTCCTCCTCCTCTCCTCCACACCTCTCCCCTGTTCTCTTACCCCTCCTCCTCCTCCTCTCCTCCACACCTCTCCCCTGTTCTCTCACCCCTCCTCCTCCTCCTCTCCTCCACACCTCTCCCCTGTTCTCTCACCCCTCCTCCTCCTCCTCCTCTCCTCCACACCTCTCCCCTGTTCTCTTACCCCTCCTCCTCCTCCTCTCCTCCACACCTCTCCCCTGTTCTCTCACCCCTCCTCCTCCTCCTCCTCCTCCTCCTCCTCCTCCTCCTCCTCCTCCTCCTCCTCCTCCTTCTCTCCTCCACACCTCTCCCCTGTTCTCTTACTCCTCCTCCCTCTTCTCTCCTCCACAACCATCCCTGTTCTCTTACCCCTCCTCCTCCTCCTCTCCTCCACACCTCTCCCCTGTTCTCTCACTCCTCCTCCTCCTCCTCCTCCTCCTCCTCCTCCTCCTCCTCCTCCTCCTCCTTCTCTCCTCCACACCCCTCCCTGTTCTCTCACCCCTCCTCCTCCTCCTCCTCCTCCTCCTCCTCCTCCTTCTCTCCTCCACACCCCTCCCTGTTCTCTTACTCCTCCTCATCCTTCTCTCCTCCACACCTCTCCCCTGTTCTCTTACTCCTCCTCCTCCTTCTCTCCTCCACACCTCTCCCCTGTTCTCTTACTCCTCCTTCTCTCCTCCACACCTCTCCCCTGTTCTCTTACTCCTCCTCATCCTTCTCTCCTCCACACCCCTCCCTGTTCTCTTACTCCTCCTCATCCTTCTCTCCTCCACACCTCTCCCCTGTTCTCTTACTCCTCCTCCTCCTTCTCTCCTCCACACCTCTCCCCTGTTCTCTTACTCCTCCTTCTCTCCTCCACACCTCTCCCCTGTTCTCTTACTCCTCCTCATCCTTCTCTCCTCCACACCTCTCCCCTGTTCTCTTACTCCTCCTCATCCTTCTCGCCTCCACACCTCTCCCCTGTTCTCTTACTCCTCCTCCTCATTCTCTCCTCCACACCTCTCCCCTGTTCTCTCACCCCTCCCCCTCTCCTTCTCTCCTCTCCCCTGTTCTCTCACCTCTCCTCCTCCTTCTCTTCCCCATTAAAGACTGAGAGCAGTTGGAAGTAATTAGGGTGTGTGTGTGTGTGTGTGTGTGTGTGTGTGTGTGTGTGTGTGTGTGTGTGTGTGTGTGTGTGTGTGTGTGTGTGTGTGTGTGTGTGTGTGTGTGTGTGTGTGTGTGTAAGAGAGCGTATGAGTGTGTGTACCATACCAGAATGTCTAGATCAAAGCACCAGTCACCATGAGTCCAGGAAGGCACCTGAAAAATGTTCAGCCCTCTTAAACCCTCCTCCTCGCTCCCCCTCCATCTCTCTCTCTCATCTGCCTCCCCCTGCCACCAACCTCTCTCCTCCTCTGCTACAGAGCAGCCACGAATAGAATGGAACACACCATCACCACACACTTGTTGTCCCCTTTAACACAATACCATATCACACACAGGTACAGATAGTCACACACACGCTGATGCTACCACAGTGGGCCATAAAGACAATTGTGTCAATAAAGTTTATTCAAACAAACAACCGGACGTCACACCACAATGGCGGCCAGCACAACAGTGACAGTTCTGACTCCCAATGGAAGAAGACAAACCGTAAAAATATCACCAAACACACCTTTGCTACAGGTAGGTAGTAATAAAGCTGATTTCCTGCTCTCCCAGTCTGCGTTTAAAATAACTGTCTCCCTTTTCTAGGTTATGAAAACGAGAGTGATCTTTTCATGTCGGCTGAACAATGACTGTTCAGTTTAGCCCGCTCGTTTTTCTCTCTTTGTCTGCACAAAGTAAGTTGCTTTGCTAGTTAACTTGTTTAGCTGATAGATAACCAATACTTTGTATTTAGGTCCTCGAAGACGTCTGCAAGAAACATGGAATTAATCCTGACGACCACGGTTTAAAGTGAGTTGAGAGCTTTGTTGTTAGCCTAGCTAGCTAACTTGGTCTCTAGACGTGCAAACGTTAGCTGGCTAGCTCTGTGAACTCAAAGACTAGCTAGATATCCTCTTTATTACAACATTTTCCGTGGATGTTTTGTAGTGGTACCCAAATCATCAAACTGAACTTGGATGAAGCTGTGATTGAGTGGAGGGGGAGGGATGGCTGGCTAGTCGTGGGTGCCTTTCTGTCCATGCCCTTTGTATACGGGGCTCAGGACACTGCTCTTTCACTAAAGCCTCATCCCTCCCTCTCTCTCTCTCTCTATCCATCCATCCCATTGACAGATTTCAGAGGAACGTTCTGGACCTGTCGCTCCAGTGGAGGTTTGCCAGCGTGCCAAACAATGCCAAGCTGGAGGTGGTGACCAGCACCCCGGAAACAGACAGGGACCGACAGCCCGGTGGGTGAAACTAGTGTGTGTGTGGCGTGCAGCATGACTTCACCATGTCCAGGAAACAGCATCCATTCTACTACTTCTGCTTCATTATGGTCATAACAACATTACTGTTGCATTTGATCAGAGTACCTGTCTCTCCACCCCTCTCTCTTTATATACCTCTGTCTCTCCACCCCTCTCTCTTTATATACCTCTTTCTCTCCACCCCTCTCTCTTTATATACCTCTGTCTCTCCACCCCTCTCTCTTTATATACCTCTGTCTCTCTCCTTCTCTACCCTCTCTCTTTATATACCTCTCTCTCTCCTTCTCTACCCTCTCTCTTTATATACCTCTCTCTCTCCTTCTCTACCCTCTCTCTTTATATACCTCTCTCTCTCCTTCTCTACCCTCTCTCTTTATATACCTCTCTCTCTCCTTCTCTACCCTCTCTCTTTATATACCTCTCTCTCTCCTTCTCTACCCTCTCTCTTTATATACCTCTCTCTCTCCTTCTCTACCCTCTCTCTTTATATACCTCTCTCTCTCCTTCTCTACCCTCTCTTATATACCTCTCTCTCTCCTTCTCTACCCTCTCTTTATATACCTCTCTCTCCTTTTCTACCCTCTCTCTTTATATACCTCTCTCTCTCCTTCTCTACCCTCTCTTTATATACCTCTGTCTCTCTCCTTCTCTACCCTCTATTTATATACCTCTCTCTCTCCTTCTCTACCCTCTCTCTTTATATACCTCTCTCTCTCCTTCTCTACCCTCTCTCTTTATATACCTCTCTCTCCTTCTCTACCCTCTCTCTTTATATACCTCTCTCTCCTTCTCTACCCTCTCTCTTTATATACCTCTCTCTCTCCTTCTCCACCCTCTCTCTTTATATACCCCTCTCTCTCTCCTTCTCTACCCTCTCTCTTTATATACCTCTCTCTCTTTCTCTACCCTCTCTCTTTATATACCTCTCCTCTCTCTTTATATACCTCTCTCTCTCTACCCTCTCTCTTTATATACCTCTCTCTCCTTCTCTACCCTTTCTCTTTATATACCTCTCTCTCTCCTTCTCTACCCTCTCTCTTTATATACCTCTCTCTCTCCTTCTCCACCCTCTCTCTTTATATACCTCTCTCTCTCTCTACCCTCTCTCTTTATATACCTCTTTCTCTCCTTCTCTACCCTCTCTCTTTATATACCTCTCTCTCTCCTTCTCTACCCTCTCTCTTTATATACCTCTCTCTCTCCTTCTCTACCCTCTCTCTTTATATACCTCTCTCTCTCCTTCTCTACCCTCTCTCTTTATATACCTCTCTCTCTCCTTCTCTACCCTCTCTCTTTCTCTACCTACCCCTATGCCACCACCACTCAACACACCCAAATACCTCTCTGCAGCTGCCACCACTACTCAACACACCCAAATACCTCTCTGCAGCTGCCACCACTACTCAACACACCCAAATACCTCTCTGCAGCTGCCACCACTACTCAACACACCCAAATACCTCTCTGCAGCTGCCACCACTACTCAACACACCCAAATACCTCTCTGCAGCTGCCACCACTACTCAACACACCCAAATACCTCTCTGCAGCTGCCACCACTACTTAACACACCCAAATACCTCTCTGCAGCTGCCACCACCACTTAACACACCCTGTAACTCTTCCGACGTCTCACACACCCAAATGTGACTTACGTTCCATCCCTGCAGTACAGTTGATAACCATTGCTTTACATGCTACAAACCCAATCTTACTGAAACGTGTATCACTTGTTGGCCTCTGTACTGGTACAGATCTACTACTCACACCCCTCCTCCCTCTATACTGGTACAGATCTACTACTCACACCCCTCCTCTCTCTGTACTGGTACAGATCTACTACCCACACCCCTCCTCTCTCTGTACTGGTACAGATCTACTACTCACACCCCTCCTCTCTCTGTACTGGTACAGATCTACTACTCACACCCCTCCTCTCTCTGTTCTGGTACAGATCTACTACTCACACCCCTCCTCTCTCTGTACTGGTACAGATCTACTACCCACACCCCTCCTCTCTCTGTACTGGTACAGATCTACTACTCACACCCCTCCTCTCTCTGTTCTGGTACAGATCTACTACTCACACCCCTCCTCTCTCTGTTCTGGTACAGATCTACTACTCACACCCCTCCTCTCTCTGTACTGGTACAGATCTACTACTCACACCCCTCCTCTCTCTGTACTGGTACAGATCTACTACTCACACCCCTCCTCTCAGGATCCCTCTCTCTGTTCTGGTACAGATCTACTACTCACACCCCTCCTCTCTCTGTACTGGTACAGATCTACTACTCACACCCCTCCTCTCAGGATCCCTCTCTCTGTACTGGTACAGATCTACTACCCACACCCCTCCTCTCAGGATCCCTCTCTCTGTTCTGGTACAGATCTACTACTCACACCCCTCCTCTCTCTGTTCTGGTACAGATCTACTACTCACACCCCTCCTCTCTCTGTACTGGTACAGATCTACTACTCACACCCCTCCTCTCAGGATCCCTCTCTCTGTACTGGTACAGATCTACTACCCACACCCCTCCTCTCAGGATCCCTCTCTCTGTACTGGTACAGATCTACTACCCACACCCCTCCTCTCAGGATCCCTCTCTCTGTACTGGTACAGATCTACTACTCACACCCCTCCTCTCAGGATCCCTCTCTCTGTACTGGTACAGATCTACTACTCACACCCCTCCTCTCAGGATCCCTCTCTCTGTACTGGTACAGATCTACTACTCACACCACTCCTCTCATGATCCCTTGACCCATCTTCCTCTACTTTCTCACTGCCTCAGCATATGACAACTTCTGCACTACTCTAACCATGGAAACCTCAACCTGCCTCTCTCGCAAGAGACATCTGATCCCCAGCCCCATGGGCACCCCTACAATTGACACACCACTACTTTCCCCAATGCTACATATTCCTTTGTGTCATGCCCTTCTGCACACTTCTGCCACCTAGGAACCTCCCTCCTACACACCTCTGCCACCTAGGAACCTCCCTCCTACACACTGCTGCCACCTAGGAACACCTAGGAACCTCCCTCCTACACACTGCTGCCACCTAGGAACCTCCCTCCTACACACTGCTGCCACCTAGGAACCTCCCTCCTACAAACTGCTGCCACCTAGGAACCTCCCTCCTACACACCGCTGCCACATAGGAACACCTAGGAACCTCCCTCCTACACACTGCTGCCACCTAGGAACCTCCCTCCTACACACTGCTGCCACCTAGGAACCTCCCTCCTACACACTGCTGCCACCTAGGAACCTCCCTCCTACACACCTCTACCACATAGGAACACCTAGGAACCTCCCTCCTACACACTGCTGCCACCTAGGAACCTCCCTCCTACACACCTCTGCCACATAGGAACACCTAGGAACCTCCCTCCTACACACTGCTGCCACATAGGAACACCTAGGAACCTCCCTCCTACACACTGCTGCCACATAGGAACACCTAGGAACCTCCCTCCTACACACCTCTGCCACATAGGAACACCTAGGAACCTCCCTCCTACACACTGCTGCCACATAGGAACACCTAGGAACCTCCCTCCTACACACCTCTGCCACATAGGAACCTCCCTCCTACACACCTCTGCCACCTAGGAACCTCCCTCCTACACACCTCTGCCACCTAGGAACCTCCCTCCTACACACCTCTGCCACCTAGGAACCTCCCTCCTACACACCTCTGCCACATAGGAACCTCCCTCCTACACACCTCTGCCACCTAGGAACCTCCCTCCTACACACCTCTGCCACATAGGAACATCCCTCCTACACACCTCTGCCACCTAGGAACATCCCTCCTACACACCTCTGCCACCTAGGAACCTCCCTCCTACACACTGCTGCCACATAGGAAACTCCCTCCTACACACCTCTGCCACATAGGAACCTCCCTCCTACACACTGCTGCCACATAGGAACCTCCCTCCTACACACCTCTGCCACATAGGAACCTCCCTCCTACACACTGCTGCCACATAGGAACCTCCCTCCTACACACCTCTGCCACATAGGAACCTCCCTCCTACACACTGCTGCCACATAGGAACCTCCCTCCTACACACCTCTGCCACATAGGAACCTCCCTCCTACACACTGCTGCCACATAGGAACACCTAGGAACCACCCTCCTACACACCTCTACCACATAGGAACACCTAGGAACCTCCCTCCTACACACCTCTGCCACCTAGGAACCTCCCTTCTACACACCTCTGCCACATAGGAACACCTAGGAACCTCCCTCCTACACACTGCTGCCACATAGGAACACCTAGGAACCTCCCTCCTACACACTGCTGCCACATAGGAACACCTAGGAACCTCCCTCCTACACACCTCTGCCACATAGGAACCTCCCTCCTACACACTGCTGCCACATAGGAACACCTAGGAACCTCCCTCCTACACACCTCTGCCACATAGGAACCTCCCTCCTACACACCTCTGCCACATAGGAACACCTAGGAACCTCCCTCCTACACACTGCTGCCACATAGGAACCTCCCTCCTACACACCACGTGCCCATAAGCTTGACACCTGTAACAACGTAATGTATTCGGCACAAAAGCCGAATCCTAACATTACTTTGTCGGCAAAGACTCAACATCAAAACTCAAAAGAACAATGACTTTTCTGTTTCCCCCCCTCTCACCACCCTGTCTGCATCGCACCAAACGACGAGCATCACAAACACCGGGAATCTTCCCCTTCAGTTGGTCAACTTTAACATTTACTGTTACCCCAGTAGTCACTGCTTTCAATGGTGCCCTTTTCTTCAGAGAAACTATTCACATTTCTTGCCCCCATTTGTTTATTGCCGAGCGCCCTTCTCTCCCCCTCTCTACCCCTCTCTCTAACCCCTCTCTTTATATTCCCCTCTCTCTACCCCTCTCTACCCCTCTCTCCCCCTCTCTACCCCTCTCTTTATATACCCCTCTCTTTCTCTACCCCTCTCTTTATATACCCCTCTCTTTCTCTACCCCTCTCTTATATACCCCTCTCTTTCTCTACCCCTCTCTACCCCTCTCTTTATATACCCCTCTTTCTCTACCCCTCTCTTTATATACCCCTCTTTCTCTACCCCTCTCTTTATATACCCCTCTCTTTCTCTACCCCTCTACCCCTCTCTTTATATACCCCTCTCTTTCTCTACCCCTCTACCCCTCTCTTTATATACCCCTCTCTTTCTCTACCCCTCTACCCCTCTCTTTATATACCCCTCTCTTTCTCTACCCCTCTACCCCTCTCTTTATATACCCCTCTCTTATATACCCCTGTCTCTACCCCTCTGTTTATATACCCCTCTCTCTACCCCTCTGTTTATATACCCCTCTGTTTATATACCCCTCTCTCTACCCCTCTGTTTATATACCCCTCTCTTTATATACCCCTCTCTCTACCCTCTGTTTATATACCCCTCTCTACCCCTCTCTTTATATACCCCTCTCTTTCTCTACCCCTCTCTCTACCCCTCTGTTTATATAGCCCTCGTTCTGACTCACAGTTCTCATCCAACATAGTTCCCCTGTTTCTATTTTTACAAATGGTTAGTTGTTAAAAAACACATTTTCTTCGTCCTTTTAACTCTGCCGGTGTCCTGGGGGAAACATGTTTTCCATGTTAGCTAGTCACCACAGTGAGTGATCGGTAAACAACTGGCCGGGTCTGGATTAAGTTAACATGGGTCATCATCCATCTGGGATGACGTCTGCTGTTTCCACTGGGGTTCTGAGAAGAGGTCAGGTCCTTTCTTAATGACATCATCAATCCTCTGACAGCACCCGTGTCATCAACCTGTGCCAAGTGACCTCCCACCCACTGAGAAAACGCATACAACACGCTACCAACATACATGTAGTGTTTACGTTCCACACCTCCATAGACAGTCAGACATCACAACATGTAGTGTTTACGTTCCACACCTCCATAGACAGTCAGACATCACATGTAGTGTTTACGTTCCACACCTCCATAGACAGTCAGACATCACATGTAGTGTTTACGTTCCACACCTCCATAGACAGTCAGATATCATAACATACATGTAGTGTTTACGTTCCACACCCCCATAGACAGTCAGACATCATAACATACAGGTAGTGTTTACGTTCCACACCCTCCATAGACAGTCAGACATCATAACATACAGGTAGTGTTTACGTTCCACACCTCCATAGACAGTCAGACATCACATGTAGTGTTTACGTTCCACACCTCCATAGACAGTCAGACATCATAACATACAGGTAGTGTTACGTTCCACACCTCCATAGACAGTCAGACATCACATGTAGTGTTTACGTTCCACACCTCCATAGACAGTCAGACATCACAACATGTAGTCTTTACGTTCCACACCTCCATAGACAGTCAGACATCATAACATAGTGAAGAACAATCTGGCCATGTTCTGTTATAATCACCACCTGGCACAGCCAGAAGAGGACTGACCCCTCAGGGCCTGGTTCCTCTCTAGGTCTCTTCCTAGGTTCAGCCAGAAGAGGACTGACCCCTCAGGGCCTGGTTCCTCTCTAGGTCTCTTCCTAGGTTCCTGCCTTTATAGGGAGTTCTTCCTAGCCACCGTGCTTCTACATCTGCATCTTGCTGTTTGAGGTTTTAGGCTGGTTTCTGTATAAACACTTTGAGACATCAGCTGATGTAGAAATGGCCTTATATAAAATGTGCTGGATTGATTGACATCTGCTGATGTAGAAATGGCCTTATATATTAAATGTGCTGGATTGATTGACATCAGCTGTTTGTTTACGTTACAGTGCATTTAACAGCTGTGTGAATGTGGTTCATGTCTGATCCTTCTCTCAGAACGTGTTTAGTGAAATAATGTGTTTATGTAATAAGTTGTTAGGTCTTTGTGGATTATTTCCATGTTACAGGGAGTCTAGATGTGGCAGACGATGAAAGCCTGCTTGGTAAACAGTAACAACATGGCCGTGTGTCAGGGGGGAGTGCAGGTAGAGGAGTGTTTGAAGCTGTGCCCGTGTTGTGTTATAAACTGTATTCAGGATAATCATCCCTGTGATCATGGCTGTAGTTCTCTGGGTGACTAATAGCTCTGAATAGGAATTCTGGCTCTGTGTGTGTTCCCTAGATGTGTGTGTGTGTGTGTGTGTTCCCTAGATGTGTGTGTTCCCTAGATGTGTGTGTGTGTTTCCCTAGATGTGTGTGTGTGTTCCCTAGATGTGTGTGTGTGTGTGTGTGTGTGTGTGGTGTTCCCTAGATGTGTGTGTGTGTGTGTGTGTGTGTGTGTTCCCTAGAATGTGTGTGTGTGTGTGTGTTCCCTAGATGTGTGTGTGTGTGTGTTCCCTAGATGTGTGTGTGTGTGTGGTTCCCTAGATGTGTGTGTGTGTGTGTTCCCTAGATGTGTGTGTTGTGTGTTGTGTGGTGTTCCCTAGATGTGTTGTGTGTTGTTCCCTAGGTGTGTGTGTGGTGTTTCTAGGTGTGTGTGTGTTCGCTAGATGTGTGTGTTGTGTGTTCCCCGATGTGTGGTGTGGTTCCCCTAGATGTGGGTGTGTGTTCCATAGATTGTGTGTGGTGGTGTTCCCTAATGTGTGGTGTGTGTTCCATAGATGTGTGGTGGGTGTGGTTCCTAGATGTGTGTGTGTGTGTGTGTTGGGTGTTTCCCTAGATGTGTGGTGTGTGTGTGTGTGTGTGTGTGTGGTGTGTGGTGTGTGTGTGTGTTCCCTAGATGTGTGTGTGTGTGTGTGTGTGGTGTGTTCCCTAGATGTGTGTGTGTGTGTGTGTGTTCCCTAGATGTGTGTGTGGGTGTGTGTTTCCCTAGATGTGTGTGTGTGTGTGTGTTCCCTAGGTGTGTGTGTGTGTGTGTTCCCCCTAGGTGTGTGTGTGTGTGTTCCCTAGATGTGTGTGTGTGTGGTGTGTGTGTGTTCCCTAGATGTGTGTGTGTGTGTTCCCTAGATGTGTGTGTGTGTGTGTTCCCTAGATGTGTGTGTGTGTGTGTGTGTTCCCTAGATGTGTGTGTGTGTGTGTGTGTTCCCTAGATGTGTGTGTGTGTGTGTGTTCCCTAGATGTGTGTGTGTGTGTGTTCCCTAGATGTGTGTGTGTGTGTGTTCCCTAGATGTGTGTGTGGTGTGTGTTCCCTAGATGTGTGGTGTTGTGTGTGTTCCCTAGATGTGTGTGTGTGTGTGTGTTCCCCTAGATGTGTGTGTGTGTGTGTGTGTTCCTAGATGTGTGTGTGTGTGTGTGTGTGTTCCCCTAGATGTGTGTGGTGTGTGTGTGTGTGTTCCCTAGGATGTGTGTGTGTGTGTGTGTGTGTGTTCCCTAGATGTGTGTGTGTGTGTGTGTGTGTGTTCCCTAGATGTGTGTGTGTGTGTGTGGTGTGTGTGTGTGTGTGTTCCTAGATGTGTGTGTGTGTGTGTGTGTGTGTGTTGTTCCCTAATGTGTGTGGTGTGTGTGTTTCCCTAGATGTGTGTGTGTGTGTGTGTGTTCCCTAGATGTGTGTGTGTGTGTGTGTTCCCTAGATGGTGTGTGTGTTCCTAGATGTGTGTGGTGTTCCCTAGATGTGTGTGTGTGTTCCCTAGATGTGGTGTGGTGTGTGGTGTGTGTGTGTGTGTTCCCTAGGTGTGTGTGTGTGTGTGTTCCCCCTAGGTGTGTGTGTGTGTGTTCCCTAGATGTGTGTGTGTGTGTGTGTGTGTGTCCCTAGATGTGTGTGTGTGTGTTCCCTAGATTTGTGTGTGTGTGTGTTCCCTAGATGTGTGTGTGTGTGTGTGTGTTCCCTAGATGTGTGTGTGTGTGTGTGTGTTCCCTAGATGTGTGTGTGTGTGTGTGTTCCCTAGATGTGTGTGTGTGTGTGTTCCCTAGATGTGTGTGTGTGTGTGTTCCCTAGATGTGTGTGTGTGTGTGTTCCCTAGATGTGTGTGTGTGTGTGTTCCCTAGATGTGTGTGTGTGTGTGTGTTCCCTAGATGTGTGTGTGTGTGTGTGTGTTCCCTAGATGTGTGTGTGTGTGTGTGTGTTCCCTAGATGTGTGTGTGTGTGTGTGTGTGTTCCCTAGATGTGTGTGTGTGTGTGTGTGTGTTCCCTAGATGTGTGTGTGGTGTGTGTGTGTGTTCCCTAGATGTGTGTGTGTGTGTGTGTGTGTGTGTGTGTGTTCCCTAGATGTGTGTGTGTGTGTGTGTGTGTGTGTGTGTTCCCTAGATGTGTGTGTGTGTGTGTTCCCTAGATGTGTGTGTGTGTGTGTGTGTTCCCTAGATGTGTGTGTGTGTGTGTGTTCCCTAGATGTGTGTGTGTTCCCTAGATGTGTGTGTGTTCCCTAGATGTGTGTGTGTGTTCCCTAGATGTGTGTGTGTGTGTGTGTGTGTGTGTGTGTTCCCTAGATGTGTGTGTGTGTGTGTGTGTGTGTGTTCCCTAGATGTGTGTGTGTGTGTGTTCCCTAGATGTGTGTGTGTGTGTGTGTGTGTGTTCCCTAGATGTGTGTGTGTGTGTGTGTTCCCTAGATGTGTGTGTGTTCCCTAGATGTGTGTGTGTTCCCTAGATGTGTGTGTGTTCCCTAGATGTGTGTGTGTTCCCTAGATGTGTGTGTGTTCCCTAGATGTGTGTGTGTGTTCCCTAGATGTGTGTGTGTGTTCCCTAGATGTGTGTGTGTGTTCCCTAGATGTGTGTGTGTGTCCCTAGATGTGTGTGTGTGTTCCCTAGATGTGTGTGTGTTCCCTAGATGTGTGTGTGTGTTCCCTAGATGTGTGTGTGTGTTCCCTAGATGTGTGTGTGTTCCCTAGATGTGTGTGTGTGTTCCCTAGATGTGTGTGTGTGTTCCCTAGATGTGTGTGTGTGTTCCCTAGATGTGTGTGTGTGTTCCCTAGATGTGTGTGTGTTCCCTAGATGTGTGTGTGTTCCCTAGATGTGTGTGTGTTCCCTAGATGTGTGTGTGTTCCCTAGATGTGTGTGTGTTCCCTAGATGTGTGTGTGTGTCCCTAGATGTGTGTGTGTGTTCCCTAGATGTGTGTGTGTGTTCCCTAGATGTGGGTGTGTGTTCCCTAGATGTGTGTGTGTGTTCCCTAGATGTGTGTGTGTGTTCCCTAGATGTGTGTGTGTGTTCCCTAGATGTGTGTGTGTGTTCCCTAGATGTGTGTGTGTTCCCTAGATGTGTGTGTGTTCCCTAGATGTGTGTGTGTTCCCTAGATGTGTGTGTGTTCCCTAGATGTGTGTGTGTGTTCCCTAGATGTGTGTGTGTGTTCCCTAGATGTGTGTGTGTTCCCTAGATGTGTGTGTTTTCCCTAGATGTGTGTGGTGTTCCCTAGATGTGTGTGTGTGTTCCCTAGATGTGTGTGTGTGTGTGTTCCCTAGATGTGTGTGTGTTCCCTAGATGTGTGTGTGTGTGTGTGTTCCCTAGATGTGTGTGTGTTCCCTAGATGTGTGTGTGTGTTCCCTAGATGTGTGTGTGTGTGTGTTCCCTAGATGTGTGTGTGTTCCCTAGATGTGTGTGTGTGTGTGTGTTCCCTAGATGTGTGTGTGTTCCTAGATGTGTGTGTGTGGTTCCCTAGATGTGTGTGTGTTCCCTAGATGTGTGTGTTCCCTAGATGTGTGTGTGTGTTCCCTAGATGTGTGTGTGTGTTCCCTAGATGTGTGTGTGTGTTCCCTAGATGTGTGTGTGTGTGTTCCCTAGATGTGTGTGTGTTCCCTAGATGTGTGTGTGTGTGTGTTCCCTAGATGTGTGTGTGTTCCCTAGATGTGTGTGTGTTCCCTAGATGTGTGTGTGTGTTCCCTAGATGTGTGTGTGTGTTCCCTAGATGTGTGTGTGTGTGTGTGTTCCCTAGATGTGTGTGTGTGTGTGTTCCCTAGATGTGTGTGTGTGTGTGTTCCCTAGATGTGTGTGTGTGTTCCCTAGATGTGTGTGTGTTCCCTAGATGTGTGTGTGTTCCCTAGATGTGTGTGTGTTCCCTAGATGTGTGTGTGTTCCCTAGATGTGTGTGTGTTCCCTAGATGTGTGGTGTGTTCCCTAGATGTGTGTGTGTGTTCCCTAGATGTGTGTGTGTGTGTCCCTAGATGTGTGTGTGTTCCCTAGATGTGTGTGTGTTCCCTAGATGTGTGTGTGTTCCCTAGATGTGTGTGTGTTCCCTAGATGTGTGTGTGTGTTCCCTAGATGTGTGTGTGTGTTCCCTAGATGTGTGTGTGTGTTCCCTAGATGTGTGTGTGTGTTCCCTAGATGTGTGTGTGTGTTCCCTAGATGTGTGTGTGTGTTTCCCTAGATGTGTGTGTGTTCCCTAGATTGTGTGTGTGTTCCCTAGATGTGTGTGTGTTCCCTAGATGTGTGTGTGTGTGTGTGTTCCCTAGATGTGTGTGTGTTCCCTAGATGTGTGTGTGTGTGTGTTCCCTAGATGTGTGTGTGTTCCCTAGATGTGTGTGTGTGTTCCCTAGATGTGTGTGTGTGTTCCCTAGATGTGTGTTTGTGTTCCCTAGATGTGTGTGTGTGTTCCCTAGATGTGTGTGTGTTCCCTAGATGTGTGTGTGTTCCCTAGATGTGTGTGTGTTCCCTAGATGTGTGTGTGTTCCCTAGATGTGTGTGTGTGTGTTCCCTAGATGTGTGTGTGTGTGTGTTCCCTAGATGTGTGTGTGTGTGTTCCCTAGATGTGTGTGTGTGTGTTCCCTAGATGTGTGTGTGTTCCTTAGATGTGTGAGTGTTCCCTAGATGAGTGTGTGTTCCCTAGATGAGTGTGTGTGTGTGTTCCCTAGATGAGTGTGTGTGTGTGTGTTCCCTAGATGAGTGTGTGTGTGTGTGTGTGTGTTCCCTAGATGAGTGTGTGTGTGTGTGTGTGTGTTCCCTAGATGAGTGTGTGTGTGTGTGTTCCCTAGATGAGTGTGTGTGTGTGTGTTCCCTAGATGAGTGTGTGTGTGTGTTCCCTAGATGAGTGTGTGTGTGTGTTCCCTAGATGAGTGTGTGTGTGTGTTCCCTAGATGAGTGTGTGTGTGTGTGTGTTCCTAGATGAGTGTGTGTGTGTGTGTGTGTGTTCCTAGGTGAGTGTGTGTGTGTGTGTGTGTTCCCTAGATGAGTGTGTGTGTGTGTGTGTGTTCCCTAGATGAGTGTGTGTGTGTGTGTTCCCTAGATGAGTGTGTGTGTGTTCCCTAGATGAGTGTGTGTGTGTGTTCCCTAGAGGAGTGTGTGTGTTCCCTAGATGAGTGTGTGTGTGTGTGTGTGTTCCCTAGATGAGTGTGTGTGTGTGTTCCCTAGATGTGTGTGTGTGTTCCCTAGATGAGTGTGTGTGTGTGTGTTCCCTAGATGAGTGTGTGTGTGTGTGTGTGTTCCCTAGATGAGTGTGTGTGTGTGTGTGTGTGTGTTCCCTAGAGGAGTGTGTGTGTTCCCTAGATGAGTGTGTGTGTGTGTGTGTGTTCCCTAGATGAGTGTGTGTGTGTGTTCCCTAGAGGAGTGTGTGTGTTCCCTAGAGGAGTGTGTGTTCCCTAGAGGAGTGTGTGTGTTCCCTAGAGGAGTGTGTGTGTTCCCTAGAGGAGTGTGTGTGTTCCCTAGAGGAGTGTGTGTGTGTTCCCTAGAGGAGTGTGTGTGTGTTCCCTAGAGGAGTGTGTGTGTGTTCCCTAGAGGAGTGTGTGTGTGTTCCCTAGAGGAGTGTGTGTGTGTTCCCTAGAGGAGTGTGTGTGTGTTCCCTAGAGGAGTGTGTGTGTGTTCCCTAGAGGAGTGTGTGTGTGTTCCCTAGAGGAGTGTGTGTGTGTTCCCTAGAGGAGTGTGTGTGTTCCCTAGAGGAGTGTGTGTGTGTTCCCTAGAGGAGTGTGTGTGTGTTCCCTAGAGGAGTGTGTGTGTTCCCTAGAGGAGTGTGTGTGTTCCCTAGAGGAGTGTGTGTGTGTGTGTTCCCTAGATGTGTTTTGTATTAGATGTGTGTTTAGTGATAGGCTACCTCGGCTCACACTGTGTTGGTGTGTGTTCTCTAGATGCGGTGTGTGTGTGTGTGTGTGTGTTCTCTAGATGCGGTGTGTGTGTGTGTGTGTTCTCTAGATGCGGTGTGTGTGTGTTCTCTAGATGCGGTGTGTGTGTGTGTGTTCTCTAGATGCGGTGTGTGTTCTCTAGATGCGGTGTGTGTGTGTTCTCTAGATGCGGTGTGTGTGTGTTCTCTAGATGTGTGTGTGTGAGTTTTGCAAATGAGTTGTCTGTGTTCAATAACGGTATGTTCTGTTTCTGTGTTCTGTTTCTGTGTGTGTTCTAGAACAGTGTGTTCTGTTTCTGTGTGTGTTGTAAAACAGTGTGTTGTATTCTGTGTGTGTTCCTCAGGTGCGTATTGCCCTGCAGATGGAAGATGGTACCAGACTCCAGGGTACTTTCTCCAGTGGACAGACACTATGGGAGCTGCTCACACACTTTCCCCAGACCAGGTAGGTAGGTAGGGTTGTCACTGATCGCCCAAGTGCAGTGTGTGTGTGTGTGTGTGTGTGTGTGTGTGTCTGCGTGCGTGCGTGCGCCTGCCTGCCAAGACCAGAGGTTTGTTATTTTTATGAGTGAGTGCTGAACACTGCGATCAAAGAGTCGCAGACCAGGAGTGTGCCAAGTTTACAACAACCCCTCTGCTCTCCTCCTCCTCTCCTTTTTTCTCTCCCCTGTTTTCTTTCTCCTCACCCCCAACCTCTACTCTCTTCAAGCTCTCTACTCTCTTCAAGCTCTCTACTCTCTCCAGGCTCTCTACTCTCTCTCCAGGCTCTCTACTCTCTCTCCAACCGCTCTCTACTCTCTCTACTCTCTCTCCAGCCGCTCTCTACTCTCTCTACTCTCTCCCCAGCCGCTCTCTACTCTCTCTCCAACCGCTCTCTACTCTCTCTACTCTCTCCAGCCGCTCTCTACTCTCTCTACTCTCTCTCCAACTGCTCTCTACTCTCTCTCCAGCCGCTCTCTACTCTCTCCAGCCACTCTCTACTCTCTCCCCAGCCGCTCTCTACTCTCTCCAGCCGCTCTCTACTCTCTCCAGCCGCTCTCTACTCTCTCTCCAGCCGCTCTCTACTCTCTCTCCAGCCGCTCTCTACTCTCTCTCTCCAGCCGCCGCTCTCTACTCTCTCTCCAGCCGCTCTCTACTCTCTCTCCAGCCGCTCTCTACTCTCTCTCCTGCCGCTCTCTACTCTCTCTCCAGCCGCTCTCTACTCTCTCCAGCCGCTCTCTACTCTCTCCAGCCGCTCTCTACTCTCTCCAGCCGCTCTCTACTCTCTCCAGCCGCTCTCTACTCTCTCCAGCCGCTCTCTACTCTCTCCAGCCGCTCTCTACTCTCTCCAGCCGCTCTCTACTCTCTCCAGCCGCTCTCTACTCTCTCCAGCCGCTCTCTACTCTCTCTCCAGCCGCTCTCTACTCTCTCCAGCCGCTCTCTACTCTCTCCCCAGCCGTGCTCTACTCTCTCCCCAGCCGCTCTCTACTCTCTCCAGCCTCTCTCTACTCTCTCTCCAGCCGCTCTCTACTCTCTCCAGCCGCTCTCTACTCTCTCCAGCCGCTCTCTACTCTCTCTCCAGCCGCTCTCTACTCTCTCTCTCCAGCCGCTCTCTACTCTCTCCAGCCGCTCTCTACTCTCTCTCCAGCCGCTCTCTACTCTCTCCAGCCGCTCTACTCTCTCCAGCCTCTCTCTTCTCTCTCCAGCCGCTCTCTACTCTCTCCAGCCGCTCTCTACTCTCTCCAGCCGCTCTCTACTCTCCCCAGCCGCTCTCTACTCGCTCTTTACTCTCTCTCCAGCCGCTCTCTACTCTCTCTCCAGCTGCTCTCTACTCTCTCCAGCCGCTCTCTACTCTCTCTCCAGCCGCTCTCTACTCTCTCCAGCCGCTCTCTACTCTCTCCAGCTGCTCTCTACTCTCTACTCTCTCCCGCCGCTCTCTACTCTCTCCAGCCGCTCTCTACTCTCTCCAGCCGCTCTCTACTCTCTCCAGCCGCTCTCTACTCTCTCCAGCCCCTCCCTTCCTCCCTAATCCCAAATCCTTACCTAGCCCCTCCCTTCCTCCCTAATCCCAAATCCTTACCTAGCCCCTCCCTTCCTCCCTAATCCCAAATCCTTACCTAGCCCCTCCCTTCCTCCCTAATCCCACATCCTTACCTAGCCCCTCCCTTCCTCCTAATCCCACATTTTTACCTAGCCCTCCCTTCCTCCCTAATCCCACATCCTTACCTGGCCCCTCCCTTCCTCCCTCCCACATCCTTACCTAGCCCCTCCCTAATCCCACATCATTACCTAGCCCCTCCTTCCTCCCTAACCCACATCCTTACCTAGCCCCTCCCTAATCCCACATCATTACCTAGCCCCTCCCTTCCTCCCTAATCCCACATCATTACCTAGCCCCTCCCTAATCCCACATCATTACCTAGCCCCTCCCTTCCTCCCTAATCCCACATCCTTACCTAGCCCCTCCTCCCTAATCCCACATCATTACCTAGCCCCTCCCTTCCTCCCTAATCCCACATCCTTACCTAGCCCCTCCCTTCCTCCCTAATCCCAAATCCTTACCTAGCCCCTCCCTTCCTCCCTAATCCCACATCCTTACCTAGCCCCTCCCTTCCTCCCTAATCCCACATTTTTACCTAGCCCCTCCCTCCCCCTCCCTAATCCCACATCATTACCTAGCCCCTCCCTTCCTCCCTAATCCCACATCATTACCTAGCCCCTCCCTAATCCCACATCATTACCTAGCCCCTCCCTTCCTCCCTAATCCCACATCCTTACCTAGCCCCTCCCTAATCCCACATCATTACCTAGCCCCTCCCTTCCTCCCTAATCCCACATCCTTACCTAGCCCCTCCCTTCCTCCCTAATCCCAAATCCTTACCTAGCCCCTCCCTTCCTCCCTAATCCCACATCCTTACCTACCTCCCCCTCCCTAATCCCACATTTTACCTAGCCCCTCCCTCCTCCCTAATCCCACATCCTTACCTGGACCCTCCCTTCCTCCCTAATCCCACATCCTTACCTAGCCCCTCCCTAATCCCACATCATTACCTAGCCCCTCCCTTCCTCCCTAATCCCACATCCTTACCTAGCCCCTCCTTCCTCCCTAATCCCACATCATTACCTAGCCCCTCCCTAATCCCACATCATTACCTAGACCCTCCCTTCCTCCCTAATCCCACATCCTTACCTAGCCCCTCCCTAATCCCACATCATTACCTAGCCCCTCCCTTCCTCCCTAATCCCACATCCTTACCTAGACCCTCCCTTCCTCACTAATCCCACATCCTTACCTAGACCCTCCCTAATCCCACATCTTTACCCTAGCCCCTCCCTTCCCTCCTAATCCCACATCCTTACCTAGCCCCCTCCCTTCCTCCCTAATCCCACATCCTTACCTAGCCCCTCCCTAGTTCCCACATCCTTACCTAGCCCCCTCCCTTCCTCCCTAATTCCACACCCTTACCTAGCCCCTCCCTAATCCACATTCATTACCTAAGCCCCTCCCTTCCTCCCTAATCCCACATCCTTACCTAGACCCTCCCTTCCTCACTAATCCCACATCCTTACCTAGAACCTCCCCTAATCCCACATCTTTACCTAGCCCCTCCCTTCCTCCCTAATCCCACATCCTTACCTAGCCCTCCCTTCCTCCCTAATCCCACATCCTTACCTAGCCCCTCCCTATTCCCACATCCTACCTTAGCCACTCCCTTCCTCCCTAATTCCACACCCTTACCTATGCCCTTCCCTAAATCCCACATCCTTACCTAGCCCCTCCCTCCTCCCTAATCCCACATCCTTACCTAGTTCCTCCCTAATCCCACATCCTTACCTAGTTCCTCCCTAATCCCACATCCTTACCTAGCCCCTCCCTTCCTCCTAATCCCACATTCTTACCTAGCCCTTCCCTTCCTCCCTAATCCACCCCCATCCCTTAACTAGTTCCTCCCTAATCCCACATCCTTACCTAGTTCCTCCCTAATCCCACATCCTTACCTAGCCCCTCCCTTCCTCCCTAATCCCACATCCTTACCTAGCCCCTCCCTTCCTCCTAATCCCACATCCTTACCTAGCCCCTCCCTTCCTCCCTAATCCCACATCCTTACCTATCCCCTCCCTATCTTTCTTAGGGCCCTATGAAATCAGCGTTGGGGAAGGGATCATGGAATCCAGACATTAAAACAGAATGTTATTGACTTTAGTAGGAAATCAACAGAAGTTATTGACTTTATTAGGAAATCAACAGAATGTTATTGACTTTAGTAGGAAATCAACAGAATGTTATTGACTTTAGTAGGAATCAACAGAATGTTATTGACTTTAGTAGGAATCAACAGAATGTTATTGACTTTAGTAGGAAAATCAACTGAATGTTATTGACTTTAGTAGGAAATCAACTGAATGTTATTGACTTTAGTAGGAAATCAACAGAATGTTATTGACTTTAGTAGGAAATCAACTGAATGTTATTGACTTTAGTAGGAAATCAACTGAATGTTATTGACTTTAGTAGGAAATCAACTGAATGTTATTGACTTTAGTAGGAAATCAACTGAATGTTATTGACTTAGTAGAAATCAAACTGAATGTTATTGACTTTAGTAGGAAATCAACTGAATGTTATTGACTTTAGTAGGAAATCAACTGAATGTTATTGACTTTAGTAGGAAATCAACTGAATGTTATTGACTTTAGTAGGGAAATCAACTGAATGTATTGACTTTAGTAGGAAATCAACTGAATGTTATTGACTTAGTAGGAAATCAACTGAATGTTATTGACTTTAGTAGGAAATCAACTGAATGTTATTGACTTTAGTAGGAAATCAACTGAATGTTATTGACTTAGTAGGAAATCAACTGAATGTTATTGACTTTAGTAGGAAATCAACTGAATGTTATTGACTTAGTAGGAAATCAACAGAATGTATTGACTTTAGTAGGAAATCAACAGAATGTTATTGACTTTAGTAGGAAATCAACAGAATGTTATTGACTTTAGTAGGAAATCAACAGAATGTATTGACTTTAGTAGGAAATCAACTGGAATGTTATTGACTTTAGTAGGAAATCAACTGAATGTTATTGACTTTAGTAGGAAATCAACTGAATGTTATTGACTTTAGTAGGAAATCAACTGAATGTTATTGACTTTAGTAGGAAATCAACTGAATGTTATTGACTTTAGTAGGAAATCAACTGAATGTTATTGACTTTAGTAGGAAATCAACTGAATGTTATTGACTTTAGTAGGAAATCAACTGAATGTTATTGACTTTAGTAGGAAATCAACAGAATGTATTGAATATATTACAACATTAATTAATTTGACAAAGTTTATCATAAGACATTAACCAAATACATCAGTGATAACTATTTTCCTGCAACTTTCTGAAACAGTACCGAAGTGTGTGTGTGTGTGTGTGTGTGTGTGTGTGTGTGCGCGCGCGTGTGTGGTGTGTCACTACATGTTGTGTGGCTGTTAGCGATGATGCTAATGATAGCCTTTTTCTGATAGAGATGATGCTAATGATAACCTTCTTCTGATAGAGATGATACTAATGATAGCTTTTTTCTGATAGATGATACTAATGATAGCCTTTTTCTGATAGAGATTATACTAATGATAGCCTTTTTCTGATAGAGATGATACTAATGATAGCTTTTTTCTGATAGAGATGATACTAATGATAGCCTTTTTCTGATAGAGATGATACTAATGATAGCCTTTTTCTGATAGAGATGATACTGATGATAGCCTTTTTCTGATAGAGATGATACCGATGATAGCCTTTTTCTGATAGAGATGATACCGATGATAGCCTTTTTCTGATAGAGATGATACTGATGATAGCCTTTTTCTGATAGAGATGATACTAATGATAGCCTTTTTCTGATAGAGATGATGCTAATGATAACCTTCTTCTGATAGAGATGGTGCTAATGATAACCTTCTTCTGATAGAGATGGTGCTAATGATAACCTTCTTCTGATAGAGATGATGCTAATGATAACCTTCTTCTGATAGAGATGATGCTAATGATAACCTTCTTCTGATAGAGATGATGCTAATGATAACCTTCTTCTGATAGAGATGATGCTAATGATAACCTTTTTCTGGTAGAGATAGTGCTAATGATAACCTTCTTCTGATAGAGATGATGCTAATGATAACCTTCTTCTGATAGAGATGGTGCTAATGATAACCTTCTTCTGATAGAGATGGTGCTAATGATAACCTTCTTCTGATAGAGATGGTGCTAATGATAACCTTCTTCTGATAGAGATGATGCTAATGATAACCTTCTTCTGATAGAGATGATGCTAATGATAACCTTCTTCTGATAGAGATGATGCTAATGATAACCTTCTTCTGATAGAGATGATGCTAATGATAACCTTCTTCTGATAGAGATGATGCTAATGATAACCTTCTTCTGATAGAGATGATGCTAATGATAACCTTCTTCTGATAGAGATGATGCTAATGATAACCTTCTTCTGATAGAGATGATGCTAATGATAACCTTTTTCTGGTAGAGATGATGCTAATGATAACCTTTTTCTGGTAGAGATAGTGCTAATGATAACCTTCTTCTGATAGAGATGATGCTAATGATAACCTTCTTCTGATAGAGATGGTGCTAATGATAACCTTCTTCTGATAGAGATGGTGCTAATGATAACCTTCTTCTGGTAGAGATGGTGCTAATGATAACCTTCTTCTGGTAGAGATGGTGCTAATGATAACCTTCTTCTGATAGAGATGATGCTAATGATAACCTTCTTCTGATAGAGATGATGCTAATGATAACCTTCTTCTGATAGAGATGATGCTAATGATAACCTTCTTCTGATAGAGATGATGCTAATGATAACCTTCTTCTGATAGAGATGATGCTAATGATAACCTTCTTCTGATAGAGATGATGCTAATGATAACCTTCTTCTGATAGAGATGATGCTAATGATAACCTTCTTCTGATAGAGATGATGCTAATGATAACCTTCTTCTGATAGAGATGATGCTAATGATAACCTTCTTCTGATGGAGATGATGCTAATGATAACCTTCTTCTGATAGAGATGATGCTAATGATAACCTTCTTCTGATAGAGATGGTGCTAATGATAACCTTCTTCTGATGGAGATGGTGCTAATGATAACCTTCTTCTGATAGAGATGGTGCTAATGATAACCTTCTTCTGATAGAGAAGAAGTGGACAGCGGTCTCTTAGTGTAGTGGACTGCGGTCTCTTAGTGTAGTGGACTGCGGTCTCTCAGTGTAGGGGACAGCGGTCTCTCAGTGTAGTGGACAGCGGTCTCTCAGTGTAGTGGACAGCGGTCTCTCAGTGTAGTGGACATCGGTCTCTTAGTGTAGTGGACAGCGGTCTCTTAGTGTAGTGGACAGCGGTCTCTTAGTGTAGTGGACAGCGGTCTCTTAGTGTAGTGGACAGCGGTCTCTTAGTGTAGTGGACAGCGGTCTCTCTGTGTAGTGGACAGCGGTCTCTCGGTGTAGTGGACAGCGGTCTCTCGGTGTAGTGGACAGCGGTCTCTCGGTGTAGTGGACAGCGGTCTCTCGGTGTTGTGGACAACGGTCTCTCGGTGTTGGGGACAGCGGTCTCTCGGTGTTGTGGACAACGGTCTCTCGGTGTTGTGGACAACGGTCTCTTAGTGTAGTGGACAGCGGTCTCTTAGTGTAGTGGACAGCGGTCTCTCAGTGTAGTGGACAGCGGTCTCTCAGTGTAGTGGACAGCGGTCTCTCAGTGTAGTGGACAGCGGTCTCTCAGTGTAGTGGACAGCGGTCTCTCAGTGTAGTGGACAGCGGTCTCTCAGTGTAGTGGACAGCGGTCTCTTAGTGTAGTGGACAGCGGTCTCTTAGTGTAGTGGTTAGCGGTCTCTTAGTGTAGTGGTTAGCGGTCTCTTAGTGTAGTGGACAGCGGTCTCTTAGTGTAGTGGACAGTGGTCTCTTATTAGTGTAGTGGACAATGGTCTCTTAGTGTAGTGGACAGTGGTCTCTTAGTGTAGTGGACAACGGTCTCTTAGTGTAGTGGGCCCTACTCTCTTTGAGACCAGCTGTCTGTCCGTCGCCCCTTTCGTCTTCTCTATGATGACATCATCAATAAATCTTTGCCACGGAAGCTTCCAGAATGAATGTCAGCTCCGGTCCGCCCGGGAATCTGGGGGAACAACAAGCCAGGGAGAAGTTACTGTGTTTAGGAGACGACCTGCAATGATACAGTTATGGTTCAGTGGTTTTTAATGGAGACAAACACACACACACACACACACACAGTTGCTCACACGTAGACTCACTTACTTAACACTAGACAGGTGAGACCACCCAGGTGTGTGTTTGTTTTGAATCACAGAATACCTATTTGGTTCTCTCTCCTCCTCTCAATTCAATTCAATTCAAGGGCTTTATTGGCATGGGAAACATGTGTTAACATTGCCAAAGCAAGTGAGGTAGATAATATATAAAGTGAATATATAAAGTGAAAAACAACAAAAATTAACAGTAAACATTACACATACAGAAGTTTCAAAACAATAAAGACATTGCAAATGTCATATTATATATATATACAGTGTTCTAACAATGTACAAATGGCTAAAGGACACAAGATAAAATAAATAAGCATAAATATGGGTTGTATTTACAATGGTGTGTGTTCTTCACTGGTTGCCCTTTTCTTGTGGCAACAGGTCACAAATCTTGCTGCTGTGATGGCACACTGTGGGATTTCACCCAGTAGATATGGGAGTTTTTCAAAATTGGATTTGTTTTCGAATTCTTTGTGGATCTGTGTAATCTGAGGGAAATATGTCTCTCTAATATTGTCATACATTGGGCAGGAGGTTAGGAAGTGCAGCTCAGTTTCCACCTCATTTTGTGGGCAGTGAGCACATAGCCTGTCTTCTCTTGAGAGCCATGTCTGCCTACGGCGGCCTTTCTCAATAGCAAGGCTATGCTCACTGAGTCTGTACATAGTCAAGGCTTTCCTTAATTTTGGGTCAGTCACAGTGGTCAGGTATTCTGCCGCTGTGTACTCTCTGTGTAGGGCCAAATAGCATTCTAGTTTGCTCTGTTTTTTTGTTAATTCTTTCCAATGTGTCAAGTAATTATCTTTTTGTTTTCTCATGATTTGGTTGGGTCTAATTGTGCTGCTGTCCTGGGGCTCTGTAGGGTGTGTTTGTGTTTGTGAACCTCTCTCTCTCTCTTCTCTACAGAGCATCTGAGTTGTCTGAATCAGGTTCCACTCCTGTCTGTGTTTACATGAGAGATGAGGTATGGTATCTCCTTCTCTCTCTCCATCTGTCTGTGTGTGTTGATCAGAGTGTGATGAGGACATTGATACGGGGGGGGGGGGGTGTTGATCAGAGTGTGATGAGGACATTGATACAGGGGGGGGGGGGGTGTTGATCAGAGTGTGATGAGGACATTGATACGGGGGGGGGGGGGGGGGGGGTGTTGATCAGAGTGTAATGAGGACACTGATACAGGGGGGGGGGGGTGTTGATCAGAGTGTGATGAGGACACTGATACAGGGGGGGGGTGTTGATCAGAGTGTGATGAGGACACTGATACAGGGGGGGGGGTGTTGATCAGAGTGTGATGAGGACACTGATACGGGTGGGTGGGGGGGTGTTGATCAGAGTGTGATGGACACTGATACGGGGGGGGGTGTTGATCAGAGTGTGATGAGGACACTGATACAGGGGGGGGGGGGTGTTGATCAGAGTGTAATGAGGACACTGATACAGGGGGGGGGTGTTGATCAGAGTGTAGTGAGGACACTGATACAGGAGGGGGGTGTTGATCAGAGTGTAGTGAGGACACTGATACAGGAGGGGGGTGTTGATCAGAGTGTAGTGAGGACACTGATACAGGGGGGGGGGGTGTTGATCAGAGTGTAGTGAGGACACTGATACAGGGGGGGGGGTGTTGATCAGAGTGTAATGAGGACATTGATACTGGAGGGGTGTGTTTAGGTGAGTGGTGAGGCAGCTCTAAAGAAGGCCAGTCTGAAGTCTCTGGGACTCACAGGAGGAAGTGCCATAGTCAGGTTGGTTCCTCCACAACATGTCCACAACATGTCCACAACATATCCACAACATATCCACAACACATCCTCACCATATCCTCAACATATCCTCAACATATCCTCACCATATCCACAACATATCCTCAACATATCCTCAACATATCCTCAACATATCCACAACATATCCTCAACATATCCTCAACATATCCTCACCATTACAGCAGACATCAATGCACTGCCACTGAGTGGGAAGGGTGGTGGTGATGAGTATGTAGATGATGTCGTTCCTCTCTGCCGTTCTACAGGTTTTTACTGAAGAAGACCAAATCGCCAGGCAACGGAGACGATGACGGCATGGAGGCGGCTTCCACGGCGACAGATCCCGTCGCCAAGGAAACCAAGCCCCGCCCTTTACCCCCCGTCGGACTGCCTCCCTCACAACCAGAGGGTGCAGCGCTGCCTTCAATCAAAAAGGAGAGCCCTGACAGGCCGGTTGAGACTGCGGATGCCCCAGTCCACGTCCCCTCGGCCGCTGGCAGCACACTTCCTGGAAAACAGGAAGCGGAAGTGATTACAAACTCCCAAATTGCGGTGCGGCCTAAAAGCAGTCCCTTCGGGGGAGTGAAGAGGGAGGAAGAGGGGGATGGAGAGAGGGCAGGACCATCTGGTCAGTGCGCTGTCCATCCTTCCTCCTCCTCCTCTTCCTCTCCTCCCTCCGCTCCCTTCATCCCTTTCTCTGGAGGGGGTCAGAGGCTGGGGGGGCCGGGGGTGAGCGGTGTAGGAGCATCATCATCATCACTACCATCAATGGTTGGCGGGCCGCCCAAAGCCAAGAAATCTAAACCCAACAACGCCATGGTGAGACCTGTAGTCCAACCCAACGTCTTCTCAATGTACTCTGTTGATAAGAGTCAAGTACATGTGAATAGATACATGAATGATAGATGTTCTGTTTCTATCTCTCAGCGCCAAGCCAGTACCAAACAGGATGACTGGGCTGTGGTAGAGCAGGTTCTGCAGGTACCGTTGATGGGGTTGATGTTGTTCTGATGGGCTGAACGGACCATGTCATGAACGAAACACTTCCATGGAGAAATCCCAGTCTTTTACTCAGAGGCCTGTTGAGGGTCTCCCCTATTGTTTATGTAGAAACCTAGTCAGACAGATACACATTTCTACTGTTGTCATGTCTGCAGCGTTGAGATGCCTCACCCCTCTCTGTCTCCTCTACAGCCGGTGGACAGGGAACCCCTGATCTACCACATGGACTCTGGGGCGCATCGCTACGGCAACGAACAGGACTTGCCAGACGAGTTCTTTGAGGTGACTGTGGACGACATCCGCAAACGCTTCGCTCAGCTGAAGAGTGAGAGGTGGGACTGAGGAGAAACTGAGAGAGAGGAAGAGGGGAGGAGAGACTGAGAGAGAGAAAGAGGAGAGGAGAGACTGAGAGAGAGGAAGAGGGGAGGAGAGACTGAGAGAGAGGAAGAGGGGAGGAGAGACAGAGAGAGAGAGAGGAGAGACAGAGAGAGGAAGAGGAGAGACAGAGAGAGAGGAAGAGGAGAGAGAGAGAGGAAGAGGAGAGACAGAGAGAGAGGAAGAGGAGAACAGAGAGAGGAAGAGGAGAGACAGAGAGAGAGGAAGAGGAGAGACAGAGAGAGAGGAAGAGGAGAGACAGAGAGAGAGGAAGAGGAGAGACAGAGAGAGAGGAAGAGGAGAGACAGAGAGAGAGGAAGAGGAGAGACAGAGAGAGAGGAAGAGGAGAGACAGAGAGAGGAAGAGGGGAGGAGAGACAGAGAGAGGAAGAGGGGAGGAGAGACAGAGAGAGGAAGAGGGGAGGAGAGACAGAGAGAGGAAGAGGGGAGGAGACACTGAGGAAGAGGTGGGTGAGAGACAGGGAGAGACTGAGGAAGAGGGGAGGAGACACTGAGGAAGAGGGGAGGAGAGGTGGGGGAGAGAGGAGTGTTCAAACATGGAAGGAGAGAGAAATGGAGGAGAGATGGAGGAAGAGAGAGGAAATTAAAAGTGAGAGGTGACACTGGGTAAGAAGGAGAGGGGAGGAGAGATTGAGAGAAAGTTGCTTGGGTTTTGATCTGGATAGAGGGAGCGAGGAAAGCGACAGTGAGATTGAACCAGGAGAGATGGAGAGACTGAAAAGAGATCTCTCTATTAAAACAACCAAATGGCATTTACAGTTAGTGAGTCATTTAGCAGACACTCTGATCCAGAGAGACTTACAGTTAGTGAGTCATTTAGCAGACACTCTGATCCAGAGAGACTTACAGTTAGTGAGTCATTTAGCAGACACTCTGATCCAGAGAGACTTACAGTTAGTGAGTCATTTAGCAGACACTCTGATCCAGAGAGACTTACAGTTAGTGAGTCATTTAGCAGACACTCTGATCCAGAGAGACTTACAGGAGCGACGAGGGTTAAGTGCTTTGCTCAAAGGCACATTGACAGATGTTCTTATCTAGGCTGTTTGGGGATTCAAACCAGCGACCTTTCGGTTACTGGCCCAATGCTCTTAACTGCTTGGCTACGTGTCATGAGCAGATCTGGGTTCAGTTTTGACATCCTGGATTTGGTGAGTTAGGATAACCCAATGTCATGTATAAACAAAAGTAAGAAGAGCAGATCTGGGGTCAGTTTTGACCTTCTAATGGTTAATGTCTGAAAGCAGTCAGTTAGGGAACTTCTATATAGGTTTATATATATACTCAAATTACAGTTTGCCAATGACTTAATTAGACGCTTTGGGGAGAGACTGTGGGGAATGCTGGGAAACGTTGCTGTGTGGTATGTGCGTGCGCCTGATTGGTTCTTTATGATGTCTTCTTCAAAGAGATGTCTGCCTCCCCCGTTCTCTGTGTGACACCACACAGATTATCAAGGCTAGAATTACGTTGACCACAGTGATCTAACACACACACACACACACACACACACACACACACACACACACACACACACACACACACACACACACACACACAAATCAAAAAGTCAACTGTAAATCATCTCTCTTGCTCTCTCCTCTCTCTCTTTCTCTCTCCCTCTCTCATCTCTCCTCTCTTTCTCTCTCCTCTCTTTCTCTCTCCCTCTCCCATCTCTCTCCTCTCCTCTCCCTCCTCTCTCCTCTCTCCTTTCTCCTCACCCCTCTCTCCCCTCTCTCTCCTCTCTCCTTCTCCCATCTCTCTTCTCACCTCTCTCTCCTCTCCCCCCTCTCCCCTCTCTCTATCCTCTCCCCCTTTAGGAGGGTACTAGAGGAGGCTCCTCTGATGACTAAAGCTCTGAGAGAATCTCAGATGAAGGATAAGATGGACAGATACCCCCGAGTGAGTTGTGTGGGTGAATGTGTGTTCGCCCGTGTGTGTGTGTGTGTCAATTTACATGGAATCGACCACTAACCTGGAGGTGGATGCCAATAGTGATCCTAAATCTGTTACTACAGTAACATTGGCAATATAATAATGTGTGTGTGGTGTGGTGTCCAGGTAGTTCTGAGGGTCCAGTTCCCTGACAGATGTGTTCTACAGGGATTCTTCAGACCTCTAGAGACAGGTAGATCTCTTCCTCTCTCTTTCTCTCTCTCTCTTCCTCTCTCCCTTTCTGTCTCCTTGTGTTAGTAACTATGTGTTGACTCTCGAGACAGGTAGATCTCTCTCTTTCTCTCTCTCTTCCTCTCTCTTCCTCTCTCTTTCTCTATCCCTTTCTGTCTCCTTGTGTTAGTAACTATGTGTTGACTCTAAAGACCGGTAGTTGATATCTATCTGACATTAGAATCACACTGGAACCATAGAGATGTGATGGAATAACCATTAGAATCACACTGGAACCATAGAGATGTGATGGAATAACCATTAGAATCACACTGGAACCATAGAGATGTGATGGAATAACCATTAGAATTAAACTGGAACCATAGAGATGTGATGGAATAACCATTAGAATTAAACTGGAACCATAGAGATGTGATGGAATAACCATTAGAATCACACTGGAACCATAGAGATGTGATGGAATAACCATTAGAATCACACTGGAACCATAGAGATGTGATGGAATAACCATTAGAATTAAACTGGAACCATAGAGATGTGATGGAATAACCATTAGAATCACACTGGAACCATAGAGATGTGATGGAATAACCATTAGAATCACACTGGAACCATAGAGATGTGATGGAATAACCATTAGAATCACACTGGAACCATAGAGATGTGATGGAATAACCATTAGAATTCAACTGGAACCATAGAGATGTGATGGAATAACCAGGTGGTTTTCAACTGTCCGTCCAGTTGCTGCTCTGAGGCACTTTGTGAAGAGCCACCTGCAGGACCCCCAACTACCCTTCTACCTGTGTGAGTATCGTTACCCTCTCCATCTCTCTCTCTCGCTCCGTCTCTCTCGCTCCGTCTCTCTCGCTCCGTCTCTCTGATGGGCTGAACGGACCATGTCATGAACGAAAGGGGGAGGGACAGCCAGGAGTCCTGAGGTATGGCCCCTAGAGCTCAGGGGGAGGGACAGCCAGGAGTCCTGAGGTATGGCCCCTAGAGCTCAGGTCCTCAGGGGGGAGGGACAGACAGGAATCTCTCCATCTCTCTCATTTTGGATATAAAATGATCCTTTCCTCTCTTCCAGTCATCGCTCCTCCTAAAACCATTCTGGAGGACCCAACAGCCATCCTCTTCCAGGTAAGCCCCCCCCCCCCCTCCCCCCTACAGGTAAGACTCCATGTCTCTAAAGAACAGAATGAAATTGGACTGGTAAACTGTATTTATTGTTGCTCCAATCAGTGTAAAGTATTAATTAGGGTTGTAGTGGGTTTGAAACAGCATGGAGACATGAACCCTACACAACAACACAAGGAATTCTCATGTGCTTTAGAAAAATACACCTCTCTCTCTGTTGCTCTTTTCTCTCCTGTCCTCCTCCTCCTCCTCCTCTCTCTCTGTTGCTCTTTTCTCTCCTGTCCTCCTCTCTCTGTTGCTCTTTTCTCTCCTGTCCTCCTCTCTCTCTGTTGCTCTTTTCTCTCCTGTCCTCCTCTCTCTCTGTTGCTCTTTTCTCTCCTGTCCTCCTCTCTCTCTGTTGCTCTTTTCTCTCCTGTCCTCCTCCTCCTCTCTCTCTGTTGCTCTTTTCTCTCCTGTCCTCCTCCTCCTCTCTCTCTGTTGCTCTTTCTCTCCTGTCCTCCTCTCTCTCTGTTGCTCTTTTCTCTCCTGTCCTCCTCCTCCTCTCTCTCTGTTGCTCTTTTCTCTCCTGTCCTCCTCCTCCTCTCTCTCTGTTGCTCTTTTCTCTCCTGTCCTCCTCCTCCTCTCTCTCTGTTGCTCTTTTCTCTCCTGTCCTCCTCCTCCTCTCTCTCTGTTGCTCTTTTCTCTCCTGTCCTCCTCTCTCTCTGTTGCTCTTTTCTCTCCTGTCCTCCTCTCTCTCTGTTGCTCTTTTCTCTCCTGTCCTCCTCCTCCTCTCTCTCTGTTGCTCTTTCTCTCCTGTCCTCCTCCTCCTCTCTCTCTGTTGCTCTTTCTCTCCTGTCCTCCTCCTCCTCTCTCTCTGTTGCTCTTTTCTCTCCTGTCCTCCTCCTCCTCCTCCTCTCTCTGTTGCTCTTTTCTCTCCTGTCCTCCTCCTCCTCTCTCTCTGTTGCTCTTTTCTCTCCTGTCCTCCTCCTCCTCTCTCTCTGTTGCTCTTTTCTCTCCTGTCCTCCTCCTCCTCTCTCTCTGTTGCTCTTTTCTCTCCTGTCCTCCTCCTCCTCTCTCTCTGTTGCTCTTTTCTCTCCTGTCCTCCTCCTCCTCCTCTCTCTGTTGCTCTTTTCTCTCCTGTCCTCCTCCTCCTCCTCCTCTCTCTGTTGCTCTTTTCTCTCCTGTCCTCCTCCTCCTCCTCCTCTCTCTGTTGCTCTTTTCTCTCCTGTCCTCCTCCTCCTCCTCCTCTCTCTGTTGCTCTTTTCTCTCCTGTCCTCCTCCTCCTCCTCCTCTCTCTGTTGCTCTTTTCTCTCCTGTCCTCCTCCTCCTCCTCCTCTCTCTGTTGCTCTTTTCTCTCCTGTCCTCCTCCTCCTCCTCCTCTCTCTGTTGCTCTTTTCTCTCCTGTCCTCCTCCTCCTCTCTCTGTTGCTCTTTTCTCTCCTGTCCTCCTCCTCCTCCTCCTCCTCTCTCTGTTGCTCTTTTCTCTCCTGTCCTCCTCCTCCTCCTCCTCCTCTCTCTGTTGCTCTTTTCTCTCCTGTCCTCCTCCTCCTCCTCCTCTCTCTGTTGCTCTTTTCTCTCCTGTCCTCCTCCTCCTCCTCCTCCTCTCTCTGTTGCTCTTTTCTCTCCTGTCCTCCTCCTCCTCCTCCTCTCTCTGTTGCTCTTTTCTCTCCTGTCCTCCTCCTCCTCTCTCTCTGTTGCTCTTTTCTCTCCTGTCCTCCTCTCTCTCTGTTGCTCTTTTCTCTCCTGTCCTCCTCTCTCTCTGTTGCTCTTTCTCTCCTGTCCTCCTCCTCCTCTCTCTCTGTTGCTCTTTTCTCTCCTGTCCTCCTCTCTCTCTGTTGCTCTTTTCTCTCCTGTCCTCCTCTCTCTCTGTTGCTCTTTCTCTCCTGTCCTCCTCCTCCTCTCTCTCTGTTGCTCTTTTCTCTCCTGTCCTCCTCCTCCTCTCTCTCTGTTGCTCTTTTCTCTCCTGTCCTCCTCTCTCTCTGTTGCTCTTTCTCTCCTGTCCTCCTCCTCCTCTCTCTCTGTTGCTCTTTTCTCTCCTGTCCTCCTCCTCCTCTCTCTCTGTTGCTCTTTTCTCTCCTGTCCTCCTCTCTCTCTGTTGCTCTTTTCTCTCCTGTCCTCCTCTCTCTCTGTTGCTCTTTTCTCTCCTGTCCTCCTCTCTCTCTGTTGCTCTTTTCTCTCCTGTCCTCCTCTCTCTCTGTTGCTCTTTTCTCTCCTGTCCTCCTCTCTCTCTGTTGCTCTTTTCTCTCCTGTCCTCCTCTCTCTCTGTTGCTCTTTTCTCTCCTGTCCTCCTCTCTCTCTGTTGCTCTTTCTCTCCTGTCCTCCTCCTCCTCTCTCTCTGTTGCTCTTTTCTCTCCTGTCCTCCTCCTCCTCCTCCTCTCTCTGTTGCTCTTTTCTCTCCTGTCCTCCTCCTCCTCTCTCTCTGTTGCTCTTTTCTCTCCTGTCCTCCTCCTCCTCTCTCTCTGTTGCTCTTTTCTCTCCTGTCCTCCTCCTCCTCTCTCTCTGTTGCTCTTTTCTCTCCTGTCCTCCTCCTCCTTCCTCTCTCTGTTGCTCTTTTCTCTCCTGTCCTCCTCCTCCTCCTCTCTCTGTTGCTCTTTTCTCTCCTGTCCTCCTCCTCCTCCTCTCTCTGTTGCGCTTTTCTCTCCTGTCCTCCTCCTCCTCCTCCTCTCTCTGTTGCTCTTTCTCTCCTGTCCTCCTCCTCCTCCTCCTCTCTCTGTTGCTCTTTTCTCTCCTGTCCTCCTCCTCCTCCTCCTCTCTCTGTTGCTCTTTTCTCTCCTGTCCTCCTCCTCCTCTCTCTGTGGCTCTTTTCTCTCCTGTCCTCCTCCTCCTCTCTCTCTGTTGCTCTTTTCTCTCCTGTCCTCCTCCTCCTCTCTCTCTGTTGCTCTTTTCTCTCCTGTCCTCCTCCTCCTCTCTCTCTGTTGCTCTTTTCTCTCCTGTCCTCCTCTCTCTCTGTTGCTCTTTTCTCTCCTGTCCTCCTCTCTCTCTGTTGCTCTTTTCTCTCCTGTCCTCCTCTCTCTCTGTTGCTCTTTTCTCTCCTGTCCTCCTCCTCCTCCTCTCTCTGTTGCTCTTTTCTCTCCTGTCCTCCTCCTCTCTCTCTGTTGCTCTTTTCTCTCCTGTCCTCCTCTCTCTCTGTTGCTCTTTTCTCTCCTGGCCTCCTCCTCCTCCTCTCTCTGTTGCTCTTTTCTCTCCTGTCCTCCTCCTCTCTCTCTGTGTCCATTTTCTGCCCTACTGACCTTCACCACTGTTTGATCTGGGGTGAGGAGAGAGAGAGGGAGGAAGACCGAGGGGGAGGGAGTGAAGGGGGGGCAGTATTTGATGTGTGAGGTTGCAAGGGTTAGATTCACAGGGAGTGTAGAGATCGCCACGATTACACCCTTAGAAGTACACACCAGTATAGAGAGAGATTCTGGAGCCATCTCATTCACACACACACACAAACACACACACACAGACAGACAGACAGACACTTCAATGACTTTGTGTGATGTCACAGAAGGACTGTTCCCCATCCCAGCAGCCCTCTGATAGCAGCCCTCCCCTCTATCTCCCCTGCCTATGGAGACGCCAGTGTCTAAGGGAGCATGTTGTGCCCAGCCCTCTGATAGCAGCCCTCCCCTTAATCTCCCCTGTCTATGGAGACGTCCAGGGTCTAAGGGAGCATGTTGTGCCCAGGGAGAGAGTGGTGGAATGTCTGTTATCCCATTGCTACACATTGTTTCTTGTTCAAAGAGTCTCTAATAATAGTCATTAACAGCTCAGTCCATAATAGAAACCAGAAGGACTAGAGGGAGGAGGAGGGAGAGAGGTAGAGAGAGGACTGAGGGGAGAGGGGTAGGTAGGGGGGTGGGGGAGAGGAGTAGGTAGAGGGGTAGGGAGAGGCCAGAAGGGGGTGGGGAGAGGCCAGAATGGGGGTGGGGAGAGGCCAGAGGGGGGTGGGGAGAGGACAGAGGGAGGACTGAGGACAGAGGGAGGACTGAGGACAGAGGGGGGTAGAGAGAGGACAGAGGGAGGACTGAGGACAGAGGGGGGTAGAGAGAGGACAGAGGGGGGTGGGGAGACGACAGAGGGGGGTAAAGAGAAGACAGAGGGAGGACTGAGGGTAGAGTGGTAGAGAGAGGTAAAGAGAGGACAGAGGGGGGTAGAGAGAGGACTGAGGACAGAGGGGGGTAGAGAGAGGACAGGAGAGGACAGAGGGGGGTAGAGAGAGGACAGAGGGGGATAGAGAGAGGACTGAGGACAGAGGGGGATAGAGCGAGGACTGAGGACAGAGGGGGGTAGAGCGAGGACTGAGGACAGAGGGGGGTAGAGCGAGGACTGAGGACAGAGGGGGGTAGAGCGAGGACTGAGGACAGAGGGGGGTAGAGCGAGGACTGAGGACAGAGGGGGATAGAGAGAGGACAGGAGAGGACAAAGGGGGATAGAGAGAGGACTGAGGACAGAGGGGGGTAGAGAGAGGACTGAGGACAGAGGGGGGGTAGAGAGAGGACTGAGGACAGAGGGGGGTAGAGCGAGGACTGAGGACAGAGGGGGATAGAGAGAGGACTGAGGACAGAGGGGGGTAGAGAGAGGACAGGAAAGGACTGAGGACAGAGGGGGGTAGAGAGAGGACTGAGGACAGAGGGGGGTAGAGAGAGGACAGAGGGGGGTAGAGAGAGGACAGAGGGGGGTAGAGAGAGGACAGAGGGGGTAGAGAGAGGACAGAGGGGGGTAGAGAGAGAGGACAGAGGGGGGTAGAGAGAGGACTGAGGACAGAGGGGGGTAGAGCGAGGACTGAGGACAGAGGGGGGTAGAGCGAGGACTGAGGACAGAGGGGGGTAGAGCGAGGACTGAGGACAGAGGGGGGTAGAGCGAGGACTGAGGACAGAGGGGGATAGAGAGAGGACTGAGGACAGAGGGGGGTAGAGAGGAGGACAGGAAAGGACTGAGGACAGAGGGGGGTAGAGAGAGGACTGAGGACAGAGGGGGGTAGAGAGAGGACTGAGGACAGAGGGGGGTAGAGAGAGGACAGAGGGGGGTAGAGAGAGGACAGAGGGGGGTAGAGAGAGGACAGAGGGGGTAGAGAGAGGACAGAGGGGGGTAGAGAGAGGACAGAGGGGGGTAGAGAGAGGACAGAGGGGGGAGGACGGCAGGAAGAGAAGGTTTTGGGGCTGTGTCTATCCTCAGCAGACAGCACTATAGATATTTTTAACGGTCCCTCTGTCTACCTCTCTCAGGTAAACAGTAGAGTCAGAATAATAACTTAACTCTGTCTGTTTTCACCCTGTAATCACCAGTCTTTCAGTCATTACAGCCATCAGCACCATTTAAACCTTTCACTTTCAGGGCTTGTGATTCAGGGGTTGTTGTTTGGCTCTCGTGGTGAAGGTGTTTTCCCAACCGCTCGATGAGCCTTCAGTTAGTGGTCGACTTCATACTGAACTGTGTGCCGCCATGTTTGGTGACGGTGAAGAAGCTGTTTGAGTGTTAGCAGTGGATTGAAACGGGCGTCTCTCTCTCTCTCTCTCTCCCTCTCTCTCTCTCTCTCTCCCTCTCTCTCTCTCTCTCTCTCTCTCTCCAGGCTGACCTGTTCCCTGCTGCCCTGGTCTACTTTGGCTCTGACGTCAAGACAGGTCTGTCTCCCTTTACCTGGTGTTGATCTCAACGTGTTGCCTTGGATGAGATGGTTCTGAAGGTGTGTTCTCTCTCCACAGAGAGTTACTTAGAGAGACGTCTCCTGGATTCCAGTGTCTCGGCCCTACAAGCAGACGAGGCCATTGCTGGGTCAGTCTACTGTTGACATTTAACAGCCAAACAACAACATTTTATTTGTGTGTGTGTGAGAAGGAGAGGATCAGAACTTCCTGTTGGTGGAACTGCCCCATCGTCGTGGCAACGCGGCTCGCCTGTGTTTCCCCGGGCGACGGCTCTATTTTCACAGCGCTGTCATCATCGGAATCCCTTTGAAGGGTTCCGGCCAAACACACGGACACACACACCCCCCACCTCCCTCTTCCTCTAAAGATAGAGCCATTTCCCCAATCTGACCCCCACCTGTTGCCCCCTCCACCATCAGTCGAGGACACACACACACCCCACCTCCCCCTTCCTTTAAAGATAGAGCCATTTCCCCAATCTGACCCCCACCTGTTACCCCCTCCACCATCAGTCGAGGACACACCCCACCTCCCCCTTCCTCTAAAGATAGAGCCATTTCCCCAATCTGACCCCCACCTAGGCCCCCTCCACCAATTTCAATTTAAGGGCTTTATTGGCATGGGAAACATGTGTTAACATTGCCAAAGCAAGTAGATAATATATAAAGTGAAATAAACAATAAAAATTAACAGTAAACATTACACATACAGAAGTTTCAAAACAGTAAAGACATTACAAATGTCATATTATATATATACAGTGTTCTAACAATGTACAAATGGCTAAAGGACACAAGATAAAATAAATAAGCATAAATATGGGTTGTATTTACAATGGTGTTTGTTCTTCACTGGTTGCCAGTGAAGTTCACCCAGTAGATATGGGAGTTTTTCAAAATTGGATTTGTTTTCGAATTCTTTGTGGATCTGTGTAATCTGAGGGAAATATGTCTCTCTAATATGGTCATACATTGGGCAGGAGGTTAGGAAGTGCAGCTCAGTTTCCACCTCATTTTGTGGGCAGTGAGCACAGCCTGTCTTCTCTTGAGAGCCATGTCTGCCTACGGCGGCCTTTCTCAATAGCAAGGCTATGCTCACTGAGTCTGTACATAGTCAAGGCTTTCCTTCATTTTGGGTCAGTCACAGTGGTCAGGTATTCTGCCACTGTGTACTCTCTGTTTAGGGCCAAATAGCATTCTAGTGTTTTTTTGTTAATTCTTTCCAAAAAATATTTTCTCATGATTTGGTTGGGTCTAATTGTGCTGTTGTCCTGGGGCTCTGTAGGGTGTGTTTGTGTTTGTGAACAGAGCCCCATGACCAGCTTGCTTAGGGGACTCTTCTCCAGGTTCATCTCTCTGTAGGTGATGGCTTTGTTGTGGAAGGTTTGGGAATCGCTTCCTTTTAGGTGGTTGTAGAATTGAACGGCTCTTTTCTGGGTTTTGATAATTTGTGGGTATCGGCCTAATTCTGCTCTGCATGCATTATTTGGTGTTCTACGTTGTACACGGAGGATATTTTTGCAGAATTCTGCGTGCAGAGTCTCAATTTGGTGTTTGTCCCATTTTGTGAAGTCTTGGTTGGTGAGCGGACCCCAGACCTCACAACCATAAAGGGCAATGGGCTCTATGACTGATTCAAGTATTTTTAGCCAAATCCTAATTGGTATGTTGAAATTTATGTTCCCCAGTCGAGGGCACACACCACCTCATTAACCCATCTCCCCCTTTCATCCATCCACTCCTCTCTTTACCGTTCCTCATCTCTCTCTCCTCCTCCTGTCCCTCATTCCACTATTAGCTTCAAAGGGGATGCCAGGGAACCTTCTACCTCTCCCCTACTTCTGTGAGGGAGGGAGGGAGGGAGGGAGAGGGGGGGGGGGATTGATATAGTGGAGGGAAAGAGAGCAAGAGGGACGTTTAAGTTATTGATAATGTGGCACCCGGGTCAAAGGTGAAATGTTCTGTCAGGGGAGGATGTGTTTGTTCCATCTCCTGGACAGGAAGTCATGCGATAGTGGTGTCATGACCTTTCCTAACCTCTGAGGTCACTAGTCCTGGCCACATGAAAGAGCCTGAACCCCCTGGGACACACACACACACACACACTCCGCTTCCCAAACACGTCCTCTGCCCCATCTGGAGAGTCCAGAAATGTCTTTCCCTGAGTTGGGGGTCTAGAGAGAGATTGGTTTTGAGAATTTAAAGTACAGAAAATGTCTGTGTTCAGAATACACATCTGATGAAATCCTGTGGACTGAATGCTCTTTCCTCTCCTCCATCCCTTTCTCTCTCCCTTCATTCCTTACCCTCTCTCTCCCCTCTCTCTCTCTCCCCTCTCTCTCTCTCTCTCTCCTCACCCTCTCTCTCCTAACCCTCTCTCCTCACCCTCTCTCTCCCCCCTCTCTCCTCACCCTCTCTCTCCCCCTCTCTCAGCTGTATGCCCAGGTCTTCGCCCCCCTCCTCCTTCTCTTCCATGGTAACAGAGGAGCCCCTTCCAGACCCCCCCGCGGGGACCAGGGAGATTGAGGAGGAGGAAGAGGAGCCGAACACACACAGCCAGGCCACCAAACCAGTCAGGACGGACACCGGCAAGGTCCCCAAGTGGCTCAAACTACCAGGTACACTACCAATCAGACCTGTTGAAGGGTTAAAGGGGAGGTCACTCTAAAATAACCTATTACCTAACTGATAAAGGGTTAAAGGGGTAGGTCACTCTAAAATGACCTATTACCTAACTGATAAAGGGTTAAAGGGGTAGGTCACTCTAAAATGACCTATTACCTAACAGATAAAGAGTTAAAGGGGTAGGTCACTCTAAAATGACCTATTACCTAACGGATAAAGAGTTAAAGGGGTAGGTCACTCTAAAATGACCTACTATTACCTAACAGATAAAGGGTTAAAGGGGTAGGTCACTCTAAAATGACCTATTACCTAACGGATAAAGGTAACATCAGCAATTCTCTGACATTGTTAAAGAGTGTGACAGATCTAATTCCACCAGGACGGCAGGAAGCCTCGAGGTCAGAGCGTTGGGCCAGTAGCCAAAAGGTCTGCCGTTGTGCCCCTGAGCAAGGCACTTAACCCCCCGCTCACTCTGTGGATGTCTCGGGGGGAAGTTAGGATCTGCTTCAAACACATTAACCAATCACACACTGCTACAAACACATTAACCAATCACACACTGCTACAAACACATTAACCAATTACACACTGCTACAAACACATTAACCAATTACACACTGCTACACACACATTAACCAATTACACACTGCTACACACTGCTACACAAGTGTGAAATAGGACAATTATAAGCACCTACCAAATTATTATAATTGTTTTAAAGGGAGAGTTCATCCTAACATGAATGGATTGGCAATTCCTAGTCCATCTGTTCAGTCTCCTATTTGATGAGACTGTAGTTTCCCTCTTCAGCATGCTGGCCCTGTTTACACTGACATAGAGAGGCCACGCTGCTGGGCCACGTGATTATTCACATCCAACCTGCCATATGGACGTGATGTATAACGGCGCAAGAGGCTGTGATGTTCCCCTTCATTTGACCCTTCATTCATACAACAACTAGACCACACTACCTCCTCTAATGAGATGCGCTGGACTCCGTTCATTCACTCTGCACAGAGGACGCTGACCAATCACAAGCAGGCTCTCTCACTCTCTGCATGGCACACACATGCTGACCAATCACAAGCGGGCTCTCTCACTCTCTGCATGGCATACACATGCTGGCCAATCACAAGGGTCCCCTGCTTAAAGCGCCCAGTTAGATGCTGGTGAGGAGAGGGAGGGCTTTACCAAAGACAGTACAGTAGGAGAAACTCTGGGGCTTTACTAAAGACAGTACAGTAGGAGAAACTCTGGGGCTTTACCAAAGACAGTACAGTAGGAGAAACTCTGGGGCTTTACTAAAGACAGTACAGTAGGAGAAACTCTGGGGCTTTACCAAAGACAGTACAGTAGGAGAAACTCTGGGGCTTTACCAAAGACAGTACAGTAGGAGAAACTCTGGGGCTTTACCAAAGACAGTACAGTAGGAGAAACTCTGGGGCTTTACCAAAGACAGTACAGTAGGAGAAACTCTGGGGCTTTACCAAAGACAGTACAGTAGGAGAAACTCTGGGGCTTTACCAAAGACAGTACAGTAGGAGAAACTCTGGGGCTTTACCAAAGACAGTACAGTAGGAGAAACTCTGGGGCTTTACCAAAGACAGTACAGTAGGAGAAACTCTGGGGCTTTACCAAAGACAGTACAGTAGGAGAAACTCTGGGGCTTTACCTCAGTGTGTCGGAAGCATGAGTTGCTGCTAGTGCTAATGTCTTCAGTGGGGTGGCAGTATTTCAGAACGTCTTCAGTGGGGTGGCAGTATTTCAGAACGTCTTCAGTGGGGTGGCAGTATTTCAGCACGTCTTCAGTGGTGTGGCAGTATTTCAGCACATCTTCAGTGGTGTGGCAGTATTTCAGCACGTCTTCACTGGTGTGGCAGTATTTCAGCACGTCTTCAGCGGTGTGGCAGTATTTCAGCACGTCTTCAGCGGTGTGGCAGTATTTCAGCATGTCTTCAGTGGGGTGGCAGTATTTCAGCACGTCTTCAGTGGTGTGGCAGTATTTCAGCACGTCTTCAGTGGGGTGGCAGTATTTCAGCACGTCTTCAGTGGGGTGGCAGTATTTCAGCATGTCTTCAGTGGGGTGGCAGTAATTCAGCATGTCTTCAGTGGGGTGGCAGTATTTCTGCACAGCTTCAGTGGGGTGGCAGTATTTCAGCACGTCTTCAGTGGTGTGGCAGTATTTCAGCACGTCTTCAGTGGTGTGGCAGTATTTCAGCACGTCTTCAGTGGTGTGGCAGTATTTCAGCACGTCTTCAGTGGGGTGGCAGTATTTCAGCACGTCTTCAGTGGGGTGGCAGTATTTCAGCATGTCTTCAGTGGGGTGGCAGTAATTCAGCATGTCTTCAGTGGGGTGGCAGTATTTCAGCATGTCTTCAGCGGTGTGGCAGTATTTCCGCACGTCTTCAGCGGGGTGGCAGTATTTCTGCACAGCTTCAGCGGGGTGGCAGTATTTCTGCACAGCTTCAGCGGTGTGGCAGTATTTCAGCACGTCTTCAGTGGTGTGGCAGTATTTCAGCACGTCTTCAGTGGTGTGGCAGTATTTCGGCTACAGGCAAACCAATGTCAACCAAATGCATGTCTTGTGCAAAAAAGTGCCTCAGAGTTGTAGCGACAAGCGGCAACACGACGTGTATTAAATCAGTAGAAGAATATCCCCTACTTTATGACGATTGCATGAAAAACAACCATGTCTGGTGGAATTACCAAGTGAAAATCTCAATTCATAATTGCAATATCAATATCTGTCCCAAATCAAAAATCACAATTCAACATGTTGGTCCAAACCATGCAGCCCTAAAAGTCACCCAGCCTGTTTTCAAACATGAATCCATTGCAGATTTTAACACATTCCTACACACACACACACACACACACACACACACACACACACACACACACACACACACACACACACACACACACACTCCACTCCGAAGGGCCCTCTTTAAAACCACAGTCAACAGGAAGTGTTGAAAAAGAAACATCAGATGAGTCAAAAGATAAGGATGCTGTTCTGGGGGAACGGTACACACACCCCTTTACCCACTCATTTATTAGTTCAGGATGGTTTCGCCTCCACCCCCAGGGGACCTCTGCTGACACGCAGCCCCAGTCAGAGTTCTCCGTTCTGGGCCACATGAAACACTGCGGGCCCCTGTTGTCTGGCGCTCCGAGCCTGGGCTTGCTGTGGTGGAGCTGGTGGTCGCGGTGCTCCAGCTGTTTTGGTTGTTTTTCTGTTTTGTTTGTGGGAAGGATGGTCTCACTAGTTGTTGTATTGTTTTTTGGTGACGTGGGAGCTGTGGCTAGTTGTTGTAGTGTTTTCTGCTGGTGTGGGAGCTGTGGCTAGTTGTTGTAGTGTTTTCTGCTGGTGTGGCAGCTGTGGCTAGTTGTTGTAGTGTTTTCTGCTGGTGTGGCAGCTGTGGCTAGTTGTTGTAGTGTTTTCTGCTGGTGTGGCAGCTGTGGCTAGTTGTTGTAGTGTTTTCTGCTGGTGTGGCAGCTGTGGCTAGTTGTTGTAGTGTTTTCTGCTGGTGTGGCAGCTGTGGCTAGTTGTTGTAGTGTTTTCTGCTGGTGTGGCAGCTGTGGCTAGTTGTTGTAGTGTTTTCTGCTGGTGTGGCAGCTGTGGCTAGTTGTTGTAGTGTTTTCTGCTGGTGTGGGAGCTGTGGCTAGTTGTTGTAGTGTTTTCTGCTGGTGTGGGAGCTGTGGCTAGTTGTTGTAGTGTTTTCTGCTGGTGTGGCAGCTGTGGCTAGTTGTCGTGTTTTCTGCTGGTGTGGCAGCTGTGGTTAGTTGTAGTGTTTTCTGCTGGTGTGGGAGCTGTGGCTAGTTGTTGTAGTGTTTTCTGCTGGTGTGGCAGCTGTGGCTAGTTGTTGTAGTGTTTTCTGCTGGTGTGGCAGCTGTGGCTAGTTGTTGTAGTGTTTTCTGCTGGTGTGGGAGCTGTGGCTAGTTGTATTAGTGTTTTCTGCTGGTGTGGCAGCTGTAGCTAGTTGTTGTAGTGTTTTCTGGTGGTGTGGGAGCTGTGGCTAGTTGTAGTAGTGTTTTCTGGTGGCGAGGGAGCTGTGGCTAGTTGTTGTAGTGTTTTCTGCTGGTGTGGCAGCTGTGGCTAGTTGTTGTAGTGTTTTCTGCTGGTGTGGCAGCTGTGGCTAGTTGTTGTAGTGTTTTCTGCTGGTGTGGCAGCTGTGGCTAGTTGTTGTAGTGTTTTCTGCTGGTGTGGCAGCTGTGGCTAGTTGTTGTAGTGTTTTCTGCTGGTGTGGCAGCTGTGGCTAGTTGTTGTAGTGTTTTCTGCTGGTGTGGCAGCTGTGGCTAGTTGTTGTAGTGTTTTCTGCTGGTGTGGCAGCTGTGGCTAGTTGTTGTAGTGTTTTCTGCTGGTGTGGCAGCTGTGGCTAGTTGTTGTAGTGTTTTCTGCTGGTGTGGCAGCTGTGGCTAGTTGTTGTAGTGTTTTCTGCTGGTGTGGCAGCTGTGGCTAGTTGTTGTAGTGTTTTCTGCTGGTGTGGCAGCTGTGGCTAGTTGTTGTAGTGTTTTCTGCTGGTGTGGCAGCTGTGGCTAGTTGTTGTAGTGTTTTCTGCTGGTGTGGCAGCTGTGGCTAGTTGTTGTAGTGTTTTCTGCTGGTGTGGCAGCTGTGGCTAGTTGTTGTAGTGTTTTCTGCTGGTGTGGCAGCTGTGGCTAGTTGTTGTAGTGTTTTCTGCTGGTGTGGCAGCTGTGGCTAGTTGTTGTAGTGTTTTCTGCTGGTGTGGCAGCTGTGGCTAGTTGTTGTAGTGTTTTCTGCTGGTGTGGGAGCTCAGGCTAGTTGTTGTAGTGTTTTCTGCTGGTGTGGGAGCTGTGGCTAGTTGTTGTAGTGTTTTCTGCTGGTGTGGCAGCTGTGGCTAGTTGTTGTCGTGTTTTCTGCTGGTGTGGCAGCTGTGGTTAGTTGTAGTGTTTTCTGCTGGTGTGGGAGCTGTGGCTAGTTGTTGTAGTGTTTTCTGCTGGTGTGGCAGCTGTGGCTAGTTGTTGTAGTGTTTTCTGCTGGTGTGGCAGCTGTGGCTAGTTGTTGTAGTGTTTTCTGCTGGTGTGGGAGCTGTGGCTAGTTGTATTAGTGTTTTCTGCTGGTGTGGCAGCTGTAGCTAGTTGTTGTAGTGTTTTCTGGTGGTGTGGGAGCTGTGGCTAGTTGTAGTAGTGTTTTCTGGTGGCGAGGGAGCTGTGGCTAGTTGTTGTAGTGTTTTCTGCTGGTGTGGCAGCTGTGGCTAGTTGTTGTAGTGTTTTCTGCTGGTGTGGCAGCTGTGGCTAGTTGTTGTAGTGTTTTCTGCTGGTGTGGCAGCTGTGGCTAGTTGTTGTAGTGTTTTCTGCTGGTGTGGCAGCTGTGGCTAGTTGTTGTAGTGTTTTCTGCTGGTGTGGCAGCTGTGGCTAGTTGTTGTAGTGTTTTCTGCTGGTGTGGCAGCTGTGGCTAGTTGTTGTAGTGTTTTCTGCTGGTGTGGCAGCTGTGGCTAGTTGTTGTAGTGTTTTCTGCTGGTGTGGCAGCTGTGGCTAGTTGTTGTAGTGTTTTCTGCTGGTGTGGCAGCTGTGGCTAGTTGTTGTAGTGTTTTCTGCTGGTGTGGCAGCTGTGGCTAGTTGTTGTAGTGTTTTCTGCTGGTGTGGCAGCTGTGGCTAGTTGTTGTAGTGTTTTCTGCTGGTGTGGCAGCTGTGGCTAGTTGTTGTAGTGTTTTTGCTGGTGTGGCAGCTGTGGCTAGTTGTTGTAGTGTTTCTGCTGGTGTGGCAGCTGTGGCTAGTTGTTGTAGTGTTTTCTGCTGGTGTGGCAGCTGTGGCTAGTTGTTGTAGTGTTTTCTGCTGGTGTGGCAGCTGTGGCTAGTTGTTGTAGTGTTTTCTGCTGGTGTGGGAGCTGTGGCTAGTTGTTGTAGTGTTTTCTACTGGTGTGGGAGCTGTGGCTAGTTGTTGTAGTGTTTTCTACTGGTGTGGGAGCTGTGGCTAGTTGTTGTAGTGTTTTCTACTGGTGTGGGAGCTGTGGCTAGTTGTAGTGTTTTCTGCTGGTGTGGCAGCTGTGGCTAGTTGTGTAGTGTTTTCTGCTGGTGTGGGAGCTGTGGCTAGTTGTTGTAGTGTTTTCTGCTGGTGTGGAGCTGTGGCTAGTTGTTGTAGTGTTTTTCTGCTGGTGTGGCAGCTTGTGGCTAGTTGTTGTAGTGTTTTCTGCTGGTGTGGCAGCTGTGGCTAGTTGTTGTAGTGTTTTCTGCTGGTGTGGCAGCTGTGGCTAGTTGTTGTAGTGTTTTCTGCTGGTGTGGCAGCTGTGGCTAGTTGTTGTAGTGTTTTCTGCTGGTGTGGGAGCTGTGGCTAGTTGTTGTAGTGTTTTCTACTGGTGTGGGAGCTGTGGCTAGTTGTTGTAGTGTTTTCTACTGGTGTGGGAGCTGTGGCTAGTTGTTGTAGTGTTTTCTACTGGTGTGGGAGCTGTGGCTAGTTGTAGTGTTTTCTGCTGGTGTGGCAGCTGTGGCTAGTTGTTGTAGTGTTTTCTGCTGGTGTGGGAGCTGTGGCTAGTTGTTGTAGTGTTTTCTGCTGGTGTGGCAGCTGTGGCTAGTTGTTGTAGTGTTTTCTGCTGGTGTGGCAGCTGTGGCTAGTTGTTGTAGTGTTTTCTGCTGGTGTGGCAGCTGTGGCTAGTTGTTGTAGTGTTTTCTGCTGGTGTGGCAGCTGTGGCTAGTTGTTGTAGTGTTTTCTGCTGGTGTGGCAGCTGTGGCTAGTTGTTGTAGTGTTTTTCTGCTGGTGTGGCAGCTGTGGCTAGTTGTTGTAGTGTTTTCTGCTGGTGTGGCAGCTGTGGCTAGTTGTTGTAGTGTTTTCTGCTGGTGTGGCAGCTGTGGCTAGTTGTTGTAGTGTTTTCTGCTGGTGTGGCAGCTGTGGCTAGTTGTTGTAGTGTTTTCTGCTGGTGTGGCAGCTGTGGCTAGTTGTTGTAGTGTTTTCTGCTGGTGTGGCAGCTGTGGCTAGTTGTTGTAGTGTTTTCTGCTGGTGTGGCAGCTGTGGCTAGTTGTTGTAGTGTTTTCTGCTGGTGTGGCAGCTGTGGCTAGTTGTTGTAGTGTTTTCTGCTGGTGTGGCAGCTGTGGCTAGTTGTTGTAGTGTTTTCTGCTGGTGTGGCAGCTGTGGCTAGTTGTTGTAGTGTTTTCTGCTGGTGTGGCAGCTGTGGCTAGTTGTTGTAGTGTTTTCTGCTGGTGTGGCAGCTGTGGCTAGTTGTTGTAGTGTTTTCTGCTGGTGTGGCAGCTGTGGCTAGTTGTTGTAGTGTTTTCTGCTGGTGTGGCAGCTGTGGCTAGTTGTTGTAGTGTGTGGCTGGCATCCTGCTCCTCTTTATCAAAGAAGAAAGTCTCATTAAAAAGAAAGAGAGAGGAGGGGAGGAGACAGGATGGCATTGTGGACTCCATGTGGATGGTTTGGGGAAAGGGATGAAGGGAGGATGGGTCTGGGGGAAGGGTGGATGGGTCTGGGGGAAGGGTGGATGGGTCTGGGGAAAGAGATGATGGGTCTGGATGAAGGGTGGATGGGGTCTGGGGGAAGGGTGGATGGGTCTGGGGGAAGGGTGGATGGGTCTGGGGAAAGAGATGAAGGGTGGATGGGTCTGGATGAAGGGTGGATGGGTCTGGGGAAAGAGATGAAGGGTGGATGGGTCTGGATGAAGGGTGGATGGGTCTGGGGGAAGGGTGGATGGGTCTGGGGGAAGGGATGAAGGGTGGATGGTCTGGGGGAAGGGATGAAGGGTGGATGGGTCTGGGGGAAGGGTGGATGGGTCTGGGGGAAGGGTGGATGGGTCTGGGGGAAGGGATAAAGGGTGGATGGGTCTGGGGGAAGGGTGGATGGGTCTGGGGGAAGAGATGAAGGGTGGATGGGTCTGGGGGAAGGGTGGATGGGTCTGGGGGAAGGAATGAAGGGTGGATGGTCTGGGGGAAGGGATGAAGGGTGGATGGGTCTGGGGAAGGGATAAAGGGTGGATGGGTCTGGGGGAAGGGTGGATGGGTCTGGGGGAAGAGATGAAGGGTGGATGGGTCTGGGGGAAGGGATGAAGGGTGGATGGGTCTGGGGGAAGGGATGAAGAGTGGATGGGTATGGGGGAAGGGACACACTGTTTAGCTTTCAGTGAGACGTGGCCTGTCTCCCTCTCTGACTGTCTAACTGGTTGTCTGCCTGTCTCCCTCTCTGTCTAACTGGTTGTTTGCCTGTCTCCCTCTCTGACTGTCTAACTGGTTGTCTGCCTGTCTCCCTCTCTGACTGTCTAACTGGTTGTCTGCCTGTCTTCCCCTCTGTCTAACTGGTTGTCTGCCTGTCTCCCTCTCTGACTGTCTAACTGGTTGTCTGCCTGTCTCCCTCTCTGTCTAACTGGTTGTCTGCCTGTATCCCTCTCTGTCTAACTGGTTGTCTGCCTGTCTCCCTCTCTGACTGTCTAACTGGTTGTCTGCCTGTCTCCCTCTCTGTCTAACTGGTTGTTTGCCTGTCTCCCTCTCTGACTGTCTAACTGGTTGTCTGCCTGTCTCCCTCTCTGACTGTCTAACTGGTTGTCTGCCTGTCTTCCCCTCTGTCTAACTGGTTGTCTGCCTGTCTCCCTCTCTGACTGTCTAACTGGTTGTCTGCCTGTCTCCCTCTCTGTCTAACTGGTTGTCTGCCTGTATCCCTCTCTGTCTAACTGGTTGTCTGCCTGTCTCCCTCTCTGACTGTCTAACTGGTTGTCTGCCTGTCTCCCTCTCTGACTGTCTAACTGGTTGTCTGCCTGTCTCCCTCTCTGACTGTCTAACTGGTTGTCTGCCTGTATCCCTCTCTGACTGTCTAACTGGTTGTCTGCCTGTATCCCTCTCTGACTGTCTAACTGGTTGTCTGCCTGTCTCCCTCTCTGACTGTCTAACTGGTTGTCTGCCTGTCTCCCTCTCTCTGTCTAACTGGTTGTCTGCCTCTCTGACTGTCTAACTGGTTGTCTGCCTGTATCCCTCTATGACTGTCTAACTGGTTGTCTGCCTGTATCCCTCTATGACTGTCTAACTGGTTGTCTGCCTGTCTCCCTCTCTCTGTCTAACTGGTTGTCTGCCTCTCTGACTGTCTAACTGGTTGTCTGCCTGTATCCCTCTCTGACTGTCTAACTGGTTGTCTGCCTGTATCCCTCTATGACTGTCTAACTGGTTGTCTGCCTGTATCCCTCTATGACTGTCTAACTGGTTGTCTGCCTGTCTCCCTCTCTGACTGTCTAACTGGTTGTCTGCCTGTCTCCCTCTCTGACTGTCTAACTGGTTGTCTGCCTGTCTCCCTCTCTCTGTCTAACTGGTTGTCTGCCTGTCTCCCTCTCTCTGTCTAACTGGTTGTCTGCCTGTCTCCCTCTCTCTGTCTAACTGATTGTCTGTAGGTCATTATATCAGTTACTCTGATGTATCTCTGACTGTCTAACTGGTTGTCTGTAGGTCATTATATCAGTTACTCTGATGTATCTCTGTCTAACTGGTTGTCTGTAGGTCATTATATCAGTTACTCTGATGTATCCCTGTCTAACTGGTTGTCTGTAGGTCATTATATCAGTTACTCTGATGTATCCCTGTCTAACTGGTTGTCTGTAGGTCATTATATCAGTTACTCTGATGTATCTCTGTCTAACTGGTTGTCTGTAGGTCATTATATCAGTTACTCTGATGTATCTCTGTCTAACTGGTTGTCTGTAGGTCATTATATCAGTTACTCTGATGTATCTCTGTCTAACTGGTTGTCTGTAGGTCATTATATCAGTTACTCTGATGTATCTCTGTCTCTTTATTCAACACCAGATTCCCACTTCAGTCCAGAACTCTTCCAGATGTTCCAGAACTCTTCCAGATGCTTCCAGACCAGGAATTGTGTCTGCATGTCTATTCTTCAGATTCATCGGCGTCTTGAGCTAAACCAGGACACGCACACACTCCCAGTCTATCCCTCTCCATCATAGTAGTGGTGTGTGTGTGTGTGTGTGTGTGTGTGTGTGTGTGTGTGTGTGTGTGTGTGTGTGTGTGTGTGTGTGTGTGTGTGTGTTTGTTGAGAAGTCAAGAGACTAATGTGTGTTTGTGCCAATATAATTCCAATCCTGGTTTGTCTCAAGATGGTGATGAGTCTGAATAGTTCAACAGAATTCCATGTCTGGAAGAGTCTGTTAACACTTTGATATTCAAGCAAGCTTCCTTCTTAACAGTGTATAATGGGTTACGATAGGCCTAGCAAGCTTCCTTCTTAACAGTGTATAATAGGCCTAGCAAGCTTCTTAATAGTGTATAATGGGTTATAATAGGCCTAGCAAGCTTCCTTCTTAACAGTGTATAATGGGTTATAATAGGCCTAGCAAGCTTCCTTCTTAACAGTGTATAATGGGTTACGATAGGCCTAGCAAGCTTCCTTCTTAACAGTGTATAATAGGCCTAGCAAGCTTCCTTCTTAACATTGTATAATGGGTTACGATAGGCCTAGCAAGCTTCTTAACATTGTATAACAGGTTATAGGCCTAACAAGCTTAATAACAGTTTATAACAGGTTATAGGCCTATCAAGCTTAATAACAGTTTATAACAGGTTATAGGCCTAACAAGCTTATAACAGTTTATAACAGGTTATAGGCCTAACAAGCTTAATAACAGTTTATAACAGGTTATAGGCCTAACAAGCTTAATAACAGTTTATAACAGGTTATAGGCCTAACAAGCTTAATAACAGTTTATAACAGGTTATAGGCCTAACAAGCTTAATAACAGGTTATAACAGGTTATAGGCCTAACAAGCTTAATAACAGGTTATAGGCCTAACAAGCTTAATAACAGGTTATAACAGGTTATAGGCCTAACAAGCTTAATAACAGGTTATAACAGGTTATAGGCCTAACAAGCTTAATAACAGTTTATAACAGGTTATAGGCCTAACAGGCTTAATAACAGGTTATAACAGGTTATAGGCCTAACAGGCTTAATAACAGGTTATAACAGGTTATAGGCCCTAACAAGCTTAATAACAGTTTATAACAGGTTATAGGCCTAACAAGCTTAATAACAGTTTATAACAGGTTATAGGCCTAACAAGCTTAATAACAGTTTATAACAGGTTATAGGCCTAACAAGCTTAATAACAGTTTATAACAGGTTATAGGCCTAACAAGCTTAATAACAGGTTATAACAGGTTATAGGCCTAACAAGCTTAATAACAGGTTATAACAGGTTATAGGCCTAACAAGCTTAATAACAGTTTATAACAGGTTATAGGCCTAACAAGCTTAATAACAGGTTATAACAGGTTATAGGCCTAACAAGCTTAATAACAGTTTATAACAGGTTATAGGCCTAACAAGCTTAATAACAGTTTATAACAGGTTATAGGCCTAACAAGCTTAATAACAGTTTATAACAGGTTATAGGCCTAACAAGCTTAATAACAGGTTATAACAGGTTATAGGCCTAACAAGCTTAATAACAGTTTATAACAGGTTATAGGCCTAACAAGCTTAATAACAGTTTATAACAGGTTATAGGCCTAACAAGCTTAATAACAGTTTATAACAGGTTATAGGCCTAACAAGCTTAATAACAGTTTATAACAGGTTATAGGCCTAACAAGCTTAATAACAGGTTATAACAGGTTATAGGCCTAACAAGCTTAATAACAGGTTATAACAGGTTATAGGCCTAACAAGCTTAATAACAGGTTATAACAGGTTATAGGCCTAACAAGCTTAATAACAGTTTATAACAGGTTATAGGCCTAACAAGCTTAATAACAGTTTATAACAGGTTATAGGCCTAACAAGCTTAACAGGTTATAACAGGTTATAGGCCTAACAAGCTTAATAACAGTTTATAACAGGCTATAGGCCTAACAAGCTTAATGACAGGTTATAACAGGTTATAGGCCTAACAAGCTTAATAACAGGTTATAGGCCTAACAAGCTTAATAACAGTTTATAACAGGTTATAGGCCTAACAAGCTTAACAGTTTATAACAGGTTATAGGCCTAACAAGCTTAATAACAGGTTATAACAGGTTATAGGCTTAACAAGCTTAATAACAGGTTATAACAGGTTATAGGCCTAACAAGCTTAATAACAGGTTATAACAGGTTATAGGCCTAACAAGCTTAATAACAGGTTATAACAGGTTATAGGCCTAACAAGCTTAATAACAGGTTATAACAGGTTATAGGCCTAACAAGCTTAATAACAGGTTATAACAGGTTATAGGCCTAACAAGCTTAATAACAGGTTATAACAGGTTATAACAGGTTATAGGCCTAACAAGCTTAATAACAGGTTATAACAGGTTATAACAGGTTATAACAGGTTATAGGCCTAACAAGCTTAATAACAGGTTATAGGCCTAACAAGCTTAATAACAGGTTATAACAGGTTATAACAGGTTATAGGCCTAACAAGCTTAATAACAGGTTATAACAGGTTATAACAGGTTATAGGCCCAGTAGTTTTTCTGACTGAAAGTCAACATGTTACAGTGCTGATCAAGGAAAACACATTTCTTTGGACATTTTTCATGGTTGTTAAGACTTGTGTGTCTCAATAAAGTTTTATAAGATCCAACTGTTATTTCCTCTGATATTATGTTTTATTGTCTCCAGGTAAGAAATGAGGATTGTGATCAGATGACTACGGCTACCATAGAGGGACATACAGAACAGAGCGGACGCCCCAACACACTGTTCCCCCTACCTTTTTGTTAACATGAAATTCCAGGCTGAAAGTGGATTGTGATGTATTCAAACCCATTGTGAATCCAGTGTGCACTTCAAATAGTTTTACAAGAGTTCAAAAACATGAAACTAATGAATAAAGGAATCTAAAATATCTCCATTGCCAATATGTGGTTGTGTGTTTTCTCTGAGTTGATATCAACAGCTAGAACAGTGCTCAGAACAGAATGAGCTCTATTTCATTGCTACCGTTCTATTGTAACAGGCTATGTATTGTTCTACTGGTTTCTCTCTCCACACACTCGTTGGAAGTCGTGCCAGAGACTCTGCTGTTCGTGCTCCATGTGTTAGCTACCTGGATTCAGACTGCGTTCTTGTATTCCAGAGAATAGAGAAGGAGAGGGGGTAGGGCAGTGCCCAGTCTGTCATTCAGATATTTTGTGTAGTTGTTTTTTTATACATTTGCCCCCGTTCGGTTCTTTTGAAGTCCTGCAGACCCACACACACACCTGTCCTGCAGACCCACACATACACCTGTCCTGCAGACCAACACACACACCTGTCCTGCAGACCAACACACACACCTGTCCTGTAGACCCACACATACACCTGTCCTGCAGACCGACACATACACCTGTCCCGCAGACCCACACATACACCTGTCCCGCAGACACCCACACACACCCGTCCTGCAGACCCACACACACCTGTCCCGCAGACCCACACATACACCCGTCCTGCAGACCAACACACACCTGTCCCGCAGACACCCACACACACACGTCCTGCAGACCAACACACACATGTCCCGCAGACCCACACATACACCCGTCCTGCAGACCAACACACACACCTGTCCCGCAGACACCCACACATACCCGTCCTGCAGACCCACACACACACACCTGTCCCGCAGACACCCACACACACCCGTCCTGCAGACCCACACATACACCTGTCCTACAGACCAACACACACACCTGTCCCGCAGACACCCACACACACCCGTCCCACAGACCCACACATACACCTGTCCCGCAGACACCCACACATACCCATCCTGCAGACCCACACACACACCTGTCCCGCAGACACCCACACACACCCGTCCTGCAGACCAACACACACACATGTCCCGCAGACACCCATAAATGCCTGTCCCGCAGACACCCACCTACACCTGTCCCGCAGACACCCACCTACACCTGTCCCGCAGACACCCGCAGACACCTGTCCCGCAGACACACCTCCTGCCCCATCCGCAGACACACCTCCTGCCCCATCCGCTCTCTGCTTATCGTTCAGGCATCTTGGCTGCCGTTTCTTGCCGGGTCCTCCCGGTAAACAAGACATTGGGACAGACCGGTGTTGAGTGGCCCGGTTCTACTGCGTCCCTGTTTGACGGATATGATGCGGTGCTGCAAGGTGAGCACGCCGATCGTGGCCCCGTCTGGTTCGGTTAAATCAGTGTTGACATCCCACACCCACTGATGTCTGGGGGTCAAAGGTGACACTAGTGGCTGGTAGAGGGAGAATCTCAATTGCATCTTCCTCGTGTCCTCTCTCCTCGTTTCCTCCCCAAAACCCATTGGACGAGGAAGTCAGAGGCTCTCCCTTTTGACCTTCTCCAATAGGTTTTGAGAAGGTGAGGAGAGAGAGGAGATTTTCCCAGAGTCTCCACCTGCTTTAGAGGTGTGCTCTCCCCAACATAGATTTGAACTGCCTGGCAACCAGACCCCTCGCTCAGGACAAACGCTAGGCCACTCCCACAGACGTTAGTTTCTTCTGGTCGCAATCTGAGTACCTCCCCCCCGATCCTTCACCAAACGCGGACACATTCGGGTCCGTTTGATTGGTCCAGAAACTGATGGGTCGGGCCAGTTCCAGAACACGTGGGTAAAGCGGCTGTTTGAAAATGTGTCGTTGGCTTTGATACTCTGATCGGTTGGAGATTAACCGTTCACTGATGACTTTGTTTTGTACAACGCCATCAATGAGGGCAGTCTCAGAGCAGAGGAAAAAAATAGTGTCGTCACGCTAGGATTTTAAAGCATAGGATTCGTGTAAGCATTGCCTAGAGGGACTGTCCATCCATGTCAAATCCATGTCAGGAAGTGTGCAGGTGCTTTGACAGAAGAGGAGAGAAGGGAGAGAGTGAATGAAAGAATTTGGTATGGGTCCTCGGATCCTCCATTTCTACAGCTGCACCATCGAGAGCATCCTGACTGGTTGGTATGGCAACTGCTTGGCATCTGACACAAGACGCTACAGAGGGTAGTGCGTACGGCCCAGTACATCACTGGGGCAAAGCTTCCTGCCATCCAGGACCTCTATACCAGGTGGTGTCAGAGGAAGGCCCTAAAAATTGTGAAAGCCTCCAGCCACCCCAGTCATAGACCATTCTCTCTGCTACTGCATGGCAAGCGGTACCAGAGCACCAAGTCTAGGACCAAAAGGCTCCTTAACAGCTTCTACCCCCGAGCCATTAGACTGTTGAACAATTAACCAGATGTCCACCTGGACTATTTACATTCACCCCTTTTTTAACACTGCTGCTACTCTTTATTATCTCTGTATAGTCCCTTTACCCCTACCTACATGTACATATTACCTCAATTACCTGGACTAACCTGTGTATTATCTATGTATAGTCCCTTTACCCCTACCTACATGTACATATTACCTCAATTACCTGGACTAACCTGTGTATTATCTATGTATAGTCCCTTTACCCCTACCTACATGTACATATTACCTCAATTACCTGGACTAACCTGTGTATTATCTATGTATAGTCCCTTTACCCCTACCTCCATGTACATATTACCTCAATTACCTGGACTAACCTGTGTATTATCTATGTATAGTCCCTTTACCCCTACCTACATGTACATATTACCTCAATTACCTGGACTAACCTGTGTATTATCTATGTATAGTCCCTTTACCCCTACCTACATGTACATATTACCTCAATTACCTGGACTAACCTGTGTATTATCTATGTATAGTCCCTTTACCCCTACCTACATGTACATATTACCTCAATTACCCTGGACTAAACCTTGTGTATTATCATATGTATAGTCCCTTTTACCCCTACCTTACATGTACATATTACTCAATTACCTGGACTAACCTGTTGTATTATCTATGTATAGTCCCTTTACCCCTACCTACTGTACATTATTTACCTCAATTACCTGGACTAACTCTGTGTATTATCTATGTTATAGTCCCTTTACCCCTACCTAATACCTCAATTACCTGGACTAACCTGGTATTATTATGTATAGTACCTACCCCTACCTCCTACATATTACCTCAATCCTGGACTAACCTGGTGTATTATCTATGTATAGTCCCTTTACCCCTACCTAACATGTACATATTACCTCAATTACCTGGACTAACCTGTGTATTATCTATGTATAGTCCCTTTACCCCTACCTAATGTACATATTACCTCAATTACCGCTGGACTAACCTGTGTATTATACTATGTATAGTCCCTTTACCCTACCTACATGTACATATTACCTCAATTACCTGGACTAACCTGTGTATTATCTATGTATGTCCCTTTACCCCTACCTACATGTACATATTACCTCAATTACCTGGACTAACCTGTGTATTATCTATGTATAGTCCCTTTACCCCTACCTACATGTACATATTACCTCAATTACCTGGACTAACCTGTGTATTATCTATGTATAGTCCCTTTACCCCTACCTACATGTGCATATTACCTCAATTACCTGGACTAACCTGTGTATTATCTATGTATAGTCCCTTTACCCCTACCTACATGTACATATTACCTCAATTACCTGGACTAACCTGTGTATTATCTATGTATAGTCCCTTTACCCCTACCTACATGTACATATTACCTCAATTACCTGGACTAACCTGTGTATTATCTATGTATAGTCCCTTTACCCCTACCTACATGTACATATTACCTCAATTACCTGGACTAACCTGTGTATTATCTATGTATAGTCCCTTTACCCCTACCTACATGTACATATTACCTCAATTACCTGGACTAACCTGTGTATTATCTATGTATAGTCCCTTTACCCCTACCTACATGTACATATTACCTCAATTACCTGGACTAACCTGTGTATTATCTATGTATAGTCCCTTTGCCCCTACCTACATGTACATATTACCTCAATTACCTGGACTAACCTGTGTATTATCTATGTATAGTCCCTTTACCCCTACCTACATGTACATATTACCTCAATTACCTGGACTAACCTGTGTATTATCTATGTATAGTCCCTTTACCCCTACCTACATGTACATATTACCTCAATTACCTGGACTAACCTGTGTATTATCTATGTATAGTCCCTTTACCCCTACCTCCATGTACATATTACCTCAATTACCTGGACTAACCTGTGTATTATCTATGTATAGTCCCTTTACCCCTACCTACATGTACATATTACCTCAATTACCTGGACTAACCTGTGTATTATCTATGTATAGTCCCTTTACCCCTACCTACATGTACATATTACCTCAATTACCTGGACTAACCTGTGTATTATCTATGTATAGTCCCTTTACCCCTACCTACATGTACATATTACCTCAATTACCTGGACTAACCTGTGTATATCTATGTATAGTCCCTTTACCCCTACCTACATGTACATATTACCTCAATTACCTGGACTAACCTGTGTATTATCTATGTATAGTCCCTTTGCCCCTACCTACATGTACATATTACCTCAATTACCTGGACTAACCTGTGTATTATCTATGTATAGTCCCTTTACCCCTACCTACATGTACATATTACCTCAATTACCTGGACTAACCTGTGTATTATCTATGTATAGTCCCTTTGCCCCTACCTACATGTACATATTACCTCAATTACCTGGACTAACCTGTGTATTATCTATGTATAGTCCCTTTGCCCCTACCTACATGTACATATTACCTCAATTACCTGGACTAACCTGTTTATTATCTATGTATAGTCCCTTTACCCCTACCTACATGTACATATTACCTCAATTACCTGGACTAACCTGTGTATTATCTATGTATAGTCCCTTTACCCCTACCTACATGTACATATTACCTCAATTACCTGGACTAACCTGTGTATTATCTATGTATAGTCCCTTTGCCCCTACCTACATGTACATATTACCTCAATTACCTGGACTAACCTGTGTATTATCTATGTATAGTCCCTTTACCCCTACCTACATGTACATATTACCTCAATTACCTGGACTAACCTGTGTATTATCTATGTATAGTCCCTTTACCCCTACCTACATGTACATATTACCTCAATTACCTGGACTAACCTGTGTATTATCTATGTATAGTCCCTTTGCCCCTACCTACATGTACATATTACCTCAATTACCTGGACTAACCTGTGTATTATCTATGTATAGTCCCTTTACCCCTACCTACATGTACATATTACCTCAATTACCTGGACTAACCTGTGTATTATCTATGTATAGTCCCTTTGCCCCTACCTACATGTACATATTACCTCAATTACCTGGACTAACCTGTGTATTATCTATGTATAGTCCCTTTACCCCTACCTACATGTACATATTACCTCAATTACCTGGACTAACCTGTGTATTATCTATGTATAGTCCCTTTACCCCTACCTACATGTACATATTACCTCAATTACCTGGACTAACCTGTGTATTATCTATGTATAGTCCCTTTACCCCTACCTACATGTACATATTACCTCAATTACCTGGACTAACCTGTGTATTATCTATGTATAGTCCCTTTACCCCTACCTACATGTACATATTACCTCAATTACCTGGACTAACCTGTGTATTATCTATGTATAGTCCCTTTACCCCTACCTACATGTACATATTACCTCAATTACCTGGACTAACCTGTGTATTATCTATGTATAGTCCCTTTACCCCTACCTACATGTACATATTACCTCAATTACCTGGACTAACCTGTGTATTATCTATGTATAGTCCCTTTACCCCTACCTACATGTACATATTACCTCAATTACCTGGACTAACCTGTTTATTATCTATGTATAGTCCCTTTACCCCTACCTACATGTACATATTACCTCAATTACCTGGACTAACCTGTGTATTATCTATGTATAGTCCCTTTACCCCTACCTACATGTACATATTACCTCAATTACCTGGACTAACCTGTGTATTATCTATGTATAGTCCCTTTACCCCTACCTACATGTACATATTACCTCAATTACCTGGACTAACCTGTGTATTATCTATGTATAGTCCCTTTACCCCTACCTACATGTACATATTACCTCAATTACCTGGACTAACCTGTGTATTATCTATGTATAGTCCCTTTACCCCTACCTACATGTACATATTACCTCAATTACCTGGACTAACCTGTGTATTATCTATGTATAGTCCCTTTACCCCTACCTACATGTACATATTACCTCAATTACCTGGACTAACCTGTGTATTATCTATGTATAGTCCCTTTACCCCTACCTACATGTACATATTACCTCAATTACCTGGACTAACCTGTGTATTATCTATGTATAGTCCCTTTACCCCTACCTACATGTACATATTACCTCAATTACCTGGACTAACCTGTGTATTATCTATGTATAGTCCCTTTACCCCTACCTACATGTACATATTACCTCAATTACCTCAACTAACCTGTGTATTATCTATGTATAGTCCCTTTACCCCTACCTACATGTACATATTACCTCAATTACCTGGACTAACCTGTGTATTATCTATGTATAGTCCCTTTACCCCTACCTACATGTACATATTACCTCAATTACCTCAACTAACCTGTGTATTATCTATGTATAGTCCCTTTACCCCTACCTACATGTACATATTACCTCAATTACCTGGACTAACCTGTGTATTATCTATGTATAGTCCCTTTGCCCCTACCTACATGTACATATTACCTCAATTACCTGGACTAACCTGTGTATTATCTATGTATAGTCCCTTTACCCCTACCTACATGTACATATTACCTCAATTACCTGGACTAACCTGTGTATTATCTATGTATAGTCCCTTTACCCCTACCTACATGTACATATTACCTCAATTACCTGGACTAACCTGTGTATTATCTATGTATAGTCCCTTTACCCCTACCTACATGTACATATTACCTCAATTACCTGGACTAACCTGTGTATTATCTATGTATAGTCCCTTTACCCCTACCTACATGTACATATTACCTCAATTACCTGGACTAACCTGTGTATTATCTATGTATAGTCCCTTTACCCCTACCTACATGTACATATTACCTCAATTACCTGGACTAACCTGTGTATTATCTATGTATAGTCCCTTTACCCCTACCTACATGTACATATTACCTCAATTACCTGGACTAACCTGTGTATTATCTATGTATAGTCCCTTTACCCCTACCTACATGTACATATTACCTCAACTAACCTGTGTATTATCTATGTATAGTCCCTTTACCCCTACCTACATGTACATATTACCTCAATTACCTGGACTAACCTGTGTATTATCTATGTATAGTCCCTTTACCCCTACCTACATGTACATATTACCTCAATTACCTGGACTAACCTGTGTATTATCTATGTATAGTCCCTTTACCCCTACCTCCATGTACATATTACCTCAATTACCTGGACTAACCTGTGTATTATCTATGTATAGTCCCTTTGCCCCTACCTACATGTACATATTACCTCAATTACCTGGACTAACCTGTGTATTATCTATGTATAGTCCCTTTACCCCTACCTCCATGTACATATTACCTCAATTACCTGGACTAACCTGTGTATTATCTATGTATAGTCCCTTTACCCCTACCTCCATGTACATATTACCTCAATTACCTGGACTAACCTGTGTATTATCTATGTATAGTCCCTTTACCCCTACCTCCATGTACATATTACCTCAATTACCTGGACTAACCTGTGTATTATCTATGTATAGTCCCTTTACCCCTACCTACATGTACATATTACCTCAACTAACCTGTGTATTATCTATGTATAGTCCCTTTAACCCTACCTCCATGTACATATTACCTCAACTAACCTGTGTATTATCTATGTATAGTCCCTTTACCCCTACCTACATGTACATATTACCTCAACTAACCTGTGTATTATCTATGTATAGTCCCTTTACCCCTACCTCCATGTACATATTACCTCAATTACCTGGACTAACCTGTTTATTATCTATGTATAGTCACTTTACCCCTACCTACATGTACATATTACCTCAATTACCTGGACTAACCTGTGTATTATCTATGTACAGTCACCTGGACTAACCTGTGTATTATCTATGTACAGTCACCTGGACTAACCTGTGTATTATCTATGTACAGTCACCTGGACTAACCTGTGTATTATCTATGTACAGTCACCTGGACTAACCTGTGTATTATCTATGTACAGTCACCTGGACTAACCTGTGTATTATCTATGTACAGTCACCTGGACTAACCTGTGTATTATCTATGTACAGTCACCTGGACTAACCTGTGTATTATCTATGTACAGTCACCTGGACTAACCTGTGTATTATCTATGTACAGTCACCTGGACTAACCTGTGTATTATCTATGTACAGTCACCTGGACTAACCTGTGTATTATCTATGTACAGTCACCTGGACTAACCTGTGTATTATCTATGTACAGTCACCTGGACTAACCTGTGTATTATCTATGTACAGTCACCTGGACTAACCTGTGTATTATCTATGTACAGTCACCTGGACTAACCTGTTTATTATCTATGTACAGTCACCTGGACTAACCTGTGTATTATCTATGTACAGTCACCTGGACTAACCTGTGTATTATCTATGTACAGTCACCTGGACTAACCTGTGTATTATCTATGTACAGTCACCTGGACTAACCTGTGTATTATCTATGTACAGTCACCTGGACTAACCTGTGTATTATCTATGTACAGTCACCTGGACTAACCTGTACCCACACATTGACTCGGTACCGGTACCCCCCTCATTATTGTTAGACAATAAAATAACTTTTTCTTTATTTTGTATTCATTTTGTTAGCAAATATTTTCTTACTTAATAACCAACAATTTAAAAAAATTTTAAGGGATTGTAAGCATTTCATGGTAAGGTCTACTACACCTGTTGTATTCAGCATTTCACGGTAAGGTCTACTACACCTGTTGTATTCAGCATTTCACTGTAAGGTCTACTACACCTGTTCTATTCAGCATTTCACGGTAAGGTCTACTACACCTGTTGTATTCAGCATTTCACTGTAAGGTCTACTACACCTGTTGTATTCAGCATTTCACGGTAAGGTCTACTACACCTGTTGTATTCAGCATTTCACGGTAAGGTCTACTACACCTGTTGTATTCAGCATTTCACGGTAAGGTCTACTACACCTGTTGTATTCAGCATTTCACGGTAAGGTCTACTACACCTGTTGTATTCAGCATTTCACTGTGAGGTCTACTACACCTGTTGTATTCAGCATTTCACGGTAAGGTCTACTACACCTGTTGTATTCAGCATTTCACTGTAAGGTCTACTACACCTGTTGTATTCAGCATTTCACGGTAAGGTCTACTACACCTGTTGTATTCAGCATTTCACGGAAAGGTCTACTACACCTGTTGTATTCAGCATTTCACGGTAAGGTCTACTACACCTGTTGTATTCAGCATTTCACTGTAAGGTCTACTACACCTGTTCTATTCAGCATTTCACGGTAAGGTCTACTACACCTGTTGTATTCAGCATTTCACTGTAAGGTCTACTACACCTGTTGTATTCAGCATTTCACGGTAAGGTCTACTACACCTGTTGTATTCAGCATTTCACGGTAAGGTCTACTACACCTGTTGTATTCAGCATTTCACGGTAAGGTCTACTACACCTGTTGTATTCAGCATTTCACGGTAAGGTCTACTACACCTGTTGTATTCAGCATTTCACTGTGAGGTCTACTACACCTGTTGTATTCAGCATTTCACGGTAAGGTCTACTACACCTGTTGTATTCAGCATTTCACTGTAAGGTCTACTACACCTGTTGTATTCAGCATTTCACGGTAAGGTCTACTACACCTGTTGTATTCAGCATTTCACGGAAAGGTCTACTACACCTGTTGTATTCAGCATTTCACGGTAAGGTCTACTACACCTGTTGTATTCAGCATTTCACGGTAAGGTCTACTACACCTGTTGTATTCAGCATTTCACGGTAAGGTCTACTACACCTGTTGTATTCAGCATTTCACGGTAAGGTCTACTACACCTGTTGTATTCAGCATTTCACGGTAAGGTCTACTACACCTGTTGTATTCAGCATTTCACGGTAAGGTCTACTACACCTGTTGTATTCAGCATTTCACGGTAAGGTCTACTACACCTGTTGTATTCAGCATTTCACGGTAAGGTCTACTACACCTGTTGTATTCAGCATTTCACGGTAAGGTCTACTACACCTGTTGTATTCAGCATTTCACGGTAAGGTCTACTACACCTGTTGTATTCAGCATTTCACGGTAAGGTCTACTACACCTGTTGTATTCAGCATTTCACGGTAAGGTCTACTACACCTGTTGTATTCAGCATTTCACGGTAAGGTCTACTACACCTGTTGTATTCAGCATTTCACGGTAAGGTCTACTACACCTGTTGTATTCAGCATTTCACGGTAAGGTCTACTACACCTGTTGTATTCAGCATTTCACGGTAAGGTCTACTACACCTGTTGTATTCAGCATTTCACGGTAAGGTCTACTACACCTGTTGTATTCAGCATTTCACTGTAAGGTCTACTACACCTGTTGTATTCAGCATTTCACGGTAAGGTCTACTACACCTGTTGTATTCAGCATTTCACGGTAAGGTCTACTACACCTGTTGTATTCAGCATTTCACAGTAAGGTCTACTACACCTGTTGTATTCAGCATTTCACTGTGAGGTCTACTACACCTGTTGTATTCAGCATTTCACGGTAAGGTCTACTACACCTGTTGTATTCAGCATTTCACGGTAAGGTCTACTACACCTGTTGTATTCAGCATTTCACGGTAAGGTCTACTACACCTGTTGTATTCAGCATTTCACGGAAAGGTCTACTACACCTGTTGTATTCAGCATTTCACTGTAAGGTCTACTACACCTGTTGTATTCAGCATTTCACGGTAAGGTCTACTACACCTGTTGTATTCAGCATTTCACGGTAAGGTCTACTACACCTGTTGTATTCAGCATTTCACGGTAAGGTCTACTACACCTGTTGTATTCAGCATTTCACGGTAAGGTCTACTACACCTGTTGTATTCAGCATTTCACGGTAAGGTCTACTACACCTGTTGTATTCAGCATTTCACGGTAAGGTCTACTACACCTGTTGTAATCAGCATTTCACGGTAAGGTCTACTACACCTGTTGTATTCAGCATTTCACGGTAAGGTCTACTACACCTGTTGTATTCAGCATTTCACGGTAAGGTCTACTACACCTGTTGTATTCAGCATTTCACGGTAAGGTCTACTACACCTGTTGTATTCAGCATTTCACGGTAAGGTCTACTACACCTGTTGTATTCAGCATTTCACGGTAAGGTCTACTACACCTGTTGTATTCAGCATTTCACGGTAAGGTCTACTACACCTGTTGTATTCAGCATTTCACGGTAAGGTCTACTACACCTGTTGTATTCAGCATTTCACGGTAAGGTCTACTACACCTGTTGTATTCAACATTTCACGGTAAGGTCTACTACACCTGTTGTATTCAGCATTTCACGGTAAGGTCTACTACACCTGTTGTATTCAGCATTTCACGGTAAGGTCTACTACACCTGTTGTATTCAGCATTTCACGGTAAGGTCTACTACACCTGTTGTATTCAGCATTTCACTGTAAGGTCTACTACACCTGTTGTATTCAGCATTTCACGGTAAGGTCTACTACACCTGTTGTATTCAGCATTTCACGGTAAGGTCTACTACACCTGTTGTATTCAGCATTTCACGGTAAGGTCTACTACACCTGTTGTATTCAGCATTTCACTGTAAGGTCTACTACACCTGTTGTATTCAGCATTTCACGGTAAGGTCTACTACACCTGTTGTATTCAGCATTTCACGGTAAGGTCTACTACACCTGTTGTATTCAGCATTTCACGGTAAGGTCTACTACACCTGTTGTATTCAGCATTTCACGGTAAGGTCTACTACACCTGTTGTATTCAGCATTTCACGGAAAGGTCTACTACACCTGTTGTATTCAGCATTTCACGGTAAGGTCTACTACACCTGTTGTATTCAGCATTTCACGGTAAGGTCTACTACACCTGTTGTATTCAGCATTTCACGGTAAGGTCTACTACACCTGTTGTATTCAGCATTTCACGGTAAGGTCTACTACACCTGTTGTATTCAGCATTTCACGGTAAGGTCTACTACACCTGTTGTATTCAGCATTTCACGGTAAGGTCTACTACACCTGTTGTATTCAGCATTTCACGGTAAGGTCTACTACACCTGTTGTATTCGGCCCATGTCACAAATCCAATTTGATTTGAGAAAAAGAGAGAGAGATGGTGAAGTGGCTTTGGGGTTTCAGTCCCTGACTGATCCTATATCTCTAAGGGGTCTGAAAGGAGAGGGCAGTCTACATCCGTCAACTCACTTCTCACCATCTGGACACAGAATGGGTTGTTGACGAGAAGGTGTGGGTCATGGGGGAGAGGCGCGCGACCGGCTGTCACCTTCCTCCTGGGTGTGACAACCATCATTTAGGTTAAGAGGCCAGGCCCACACGCGGTTGAAAACAAATACACAACCAGGGGAAATGTCCGGCTTCTGAATAAACAAACGGAGGGTCTGTCCTGGCGATCAATTACGAAATAAACGTTCTAAAGGTGTTAACTTCCTCATGTGAGGACCAATTAAAGCCTAATCCAGGCAACCCAGTACGAAAATATCGCGCCACGAAATATTAATTATAGGCGTATAAGGTTTATCACTTGTTGACATCCTAAATATGTTTTTATTTTATTTAACTAGGTAATGCAGTTAAGAACAAATTATTATTTACCACGACGGCCTTGCAAAAGGCCTCCTGCGGGGACGGGGACGGGGGCTGGGATTTCAAATACAAAAATAAATCCTGAACAAAACACACATCACGACATGAGAGACGACGCTACATAAATAGAGACCGAAGGCAACAACATAACATCAAAGGGAACAACCTGGACATGAGGGGACGTGCTGTGTGAGTGTTGTTGGTATTACTGTCCTTGTGGGGACCAGAAGTCCTCACAAGAATACTAAAACAAGAAACATTCGGACAATTGGGGACATTTCGCCAGTCCCCACAAGGAAAATTGATATTTCAGGTTTAGGGGTTAAGGTTGTATTAAGGGTTAGGGAAAATATAATTTTGAATGGGAATCATTTGTTTGTTCCCCACAAGGATAGTAAAACAAACGTGTATGTGTGTGTGAAACTCACGCCCCTCAAAGCACCAGCCCACGATAACGATTGGTTTGGGGGAAAGAAAAGGGGGAAACGTTTGAATAAAACCCCTCTGGTGCCTGGTAGTATGAATGTAACTGCGACCAGGACAGCAGCAACAAGTGATGCCATCTGTCTTATCAGCGCTGAGGGAAAACCGTTGGAAACCGTTGGAAATCTCAAGAAATAGAAGGGGGATGCAAGCACTTTTTGGTGAATCAGTAAAATGAGGCTGATTTGTATTTTTATCAGCGTTTTTACATTTTACGAGTGACTTCAAAGTTGTTTTCTATTTTTTTCATTGTTTAATATAGCCTATATTTTTATTTGAATTGCATTGCTTTCCCCCCTAATGGATGGGATTGAAGGCGAATGACGCACCACACTGAAACTATTTAAATGTTTTACGCGTTCTAGTGTGGAGGCGTTTTGGAGTGGTCGGACAGCACACGTCAAGCTCTAGAACCTTTGGAACACCTGATTCTTCTGTCGATAACACACGGATGCCAAGTGGAACTCTTTCTCTCTCTGTTTACATTTGATTCTCTTTGGCAACTTTTTCATTTAGCTCACCAGACCAGACGCACTCTTGTTTAGTTTTTATCCCAAGGAACTATTAAATCGTTTTCCCTTTTAAGGTTTTTGAAATGACGAGCCAAAGTACTGAGAGAAGTAGGCCTATAGGGACTCTGGCGTTGCTGCGTTCCGTTTTGCTGTTGGGTCTTCTTCACATTGGTGCACCAGAGGCGAGGAGGCTACGGGGCAGCCGCGCGCAACACCGGAGAGCCTCGGCCATGCCGTCCCCAACGTTAACATACAGGGACCGGGTAGTAGAGGGGACCGGAGCCGGTGAGAGCTTCCCGTTAGACTTCACCGCTGTCGAGGGGAACATGGACAACTTCATGACCCAAATTAAAAACCTGGCGCAGTCGCTGTACCCGTGCTCGGCGCAGAAGCTGGACCAGGACATGAGGCTGCACTTCTTGGACAATTCCTCTGCGACGTGTAACGATGGATCCCCAGCTGGGTAAGTGGAAGACTTTCAAGTTCGACGTTTAAGTTCTGAATTGGCCCGAATTAAAGTCGCCCTAAACTTCACTTTTCAACATTTCACAAGTAGCCTAAACTCACATGACAATCACATACTTTTGTTGTGCGTTTTGACTTTGACACGTTTCCAGTTGTCTATCAAACTCTCAATGGTTGAGTGAAATCCAGTCCATCTATCACCACCACAACAACAACTTTTCCTGCCCCGAATGTCAATCCGAATGTGACCGAAATGGATAAAAAATGACAAGATCAGAGGACGGGCGCTTTCTGAGATCTATGTCGGAGCCCGAGAGAGAGAAAGAGGGAGCCCGGACCGCGAGATCAGATGCCTTTCATCAATGGAACATTTGACAAAAGGAATTTTGCGGAAGGAGAGCACGCGAGGCCACAGTGAAAATAATGTTTTTCATGTACAGCAGGCGACAGGCAATGTATAGCTTTAGTGGTGGTTGGTTGGTTGTTTATTTAGTGGCGTTTATTTGCGTCACAGGTCTAGGATCAGCTTACCCTCTCCAAACCCATATAACCTCAACCGTTTTGAAGGGAAAACGCAAGACTGACTTCGGATCAGAGTCTATAGGGACAAATCTCATCCTCTTGTAGGCTACTATCCTTGTTGCCTTTGGCTTTATCCAAATTGTTTTCTAGACGGTGCGTCATGATATTGCGCATTTGGAGAGAGAAGTGAAATTGAGGAGGGGACGCTGTATTAGAATGGAATGTAGCGACGCTAATGGATGATTGTGATGAAAGACTGTGTGAAAGTAAAAACATTCCACGAAGCGGAAGCCCTGTTGTCCTCTCAGATCCACTTCCAGCCGCGACAGGTGCCCTGTTGTCCTCTCAGATCCACTTCCAGCCTTGACAGGTGCCCTGTTGTCCTCTCAGATCCACTTCCAGCCGCGACAGGTGCCCTGTTGTCCTCTCAGATCCACTTCCAGCCGCGACAGGTGCCCTGTTGTCCTCTCAGATCTACTTCCAGCCGCGACAGGTGCCCTGTTGTCCTCTCAGATCCCCTTCCAGCCGTGACAGGTGCCCTGTTGTCCTCTCAGATCTACTTCCAGCCGCGACAGGTGCCCTGTTGTCCTCTCAGATCCCCTTCCAGCCGTGACAGGTGCCCTGTTGTCCTCTCAGATCCACTTCCAGTCGCGACAGGTGCCCTGTTGTCCTCTCAGATCCACTTCCAGCCGCGACAGGTGCCCTGTTGTCCTCTCAGATCCCCTTCCAGCCGTGACAGGTGCCCTGTTGTCCTTTCAGATCCACTTCCAGCCGCGACAGGTGCCCTGTTGTCCTTTCAGATCCCCTTCCAGCCGCGACAGGTGCCCTGTTGTCCTCTCAGATCCACTTCCAGCCGTGACAGGTGCCCTGTTGTCCTCTCAGATCCACTTCCAGCCGTGACAGGTGCCCTGTTGTCCTCTCAGATCCACTTCCAGCCGCGACGGGTGCCCTGTTGTCCTCTCAGATCCACTTCCAGCCGCGACAGGTGCCCTGTTGTCCTCTCAGATCCCCTTCCAGCCGCGACAGGTGCCCTGTTGTCCTCTCAGATCCACTTCCAGCCGCGACAGGTGCCCTGTTGTCCTCTCAGATCCCCTTCCAGCCGCGACAGGTGCCCTGTTGTCCTCTCAGATCCACTTCCAGCAGCGACAGGTGCCCTGTTGTCCTCTCAGATCCACTTCCAGCCGCGACAGGTGCCCTGTTGTCCTCTCAGATCCACTTCCAGCCGCGACAGGTGCCCTGTTGTCCTCTCAGATCCACTTCCAGCCGCGACAGGTGCCCTGTTGTCCTCTCAGATCCACTTCCAGCCGCGACAGGTGCCCTGTTGTCCTCTCAGATCCACTTCCAGCCGCGACAAGTGCCCTGTTGTCCTCTCAGATCCCCTTCCAGCCGCGACAGGTGCCCTGTTGTCCTCTCAGATCCCCTTCCAGTCGGGACAGGTGCCCTGTTGTCCTCTCAGATCCCCTTCCAGCCGCGACAGGTGCCCTGTTGTCCTCTCAGATCCCCTTCCAGTCGGGACAGGTGCCCTGTTGTCCTCACAGATCCACTTCCAGCCGCGACAGGTGCCCTGTTGTCCTCTCAGATGCACTTCCAGCCGCGACAGGTGCCCTGTTGTCCTCTCAGATCCACTTCCAGCCGCGACAGGTGCCCTGTTGTCCTCTCAGATCCCCTTCCAGCCGCGACAGGTGCCCTGTTGTCCTCACAGATCCACTTCCAGCCACGACAGGTGCCCTGTTGTCCTCTCAGATCCACTTCCAGCCACGACAGGTGCCCTGCAGGAAAGCGTCATGACAGTTATAGGTTGATAGTGACCAATGGAGCAAACATGGGCCGATGGGAAGAAAATAGGGTTTATCCTCCAACGTTTCCAACGTTTCCAAATTCCAACGTTTTGGTCAAATAGTGCTTTGAAATCCTTCTGTTGTTTCACACCATGGTTGCCAGGTGTTGAGAGAGAAACACTGCCTTTTGCCAGTTGTATTTTGTCTTCTCCAGTGTGAGAACAAGCTCACAAGTCAACTGAAGGTTGAAGAATAGAATAGGCCCTATGAACAGTGTTATTCATCTTTAAGATGACTATTCCATTATGAATCAACGGGAGAGAACCAGAAAGAGAGCGAGATTCAGTTGATTCATCACAACGGAACCTCTCGTGATCCTACTCTATCCCAAATAAAGACCTCAGACCTACATCGCTTTACATAGAGAGGATGGAGAGAATCAGCACAACAGCAATTGTGAGTGTCTCCTCTCTCCATCGATGTGACTGTGTGTGTCAGCAGCATCCCAAACCACAAGAGACCTCTCAATAGACCCTCACTTGCGGTGCGCGAGGCCATGCACGGCCAGGCAGACACGCTCTGGGCACGCATGCATGCCTGCTCTATCTGACAACCAGCAGAGACAATTACAACCGGCGCTTATCCCTCCAACCACAAATGGCTAATTTCTCACGAAGGACCCAACCCTCTGAACCACGCAGTCTGCCCTCGAGAGTTACTGCAGAGATCCATCCAGCACGCTGAACTTCATCCAAATACTCCACAACATTGCATCTCTATTGACCAATTGAACCTCACTATAACTTCCAGCCCGGACTGGATTAGCTGTTGATACCTAGCCGTACCTAGCATGCTTGCTAACACCCACACGAGGGCGAAGCTAGCGTGGCTATATGTATAGTGGATCACTGCTGCTAAGGCGACACTTCTCCCGCGGCCATAGGCATGTGTGTGTAAAGCCCAAACAGGGGAGGGGGGTATTTCTCCACAGCCACGGGGAGTTATTAAGAACAATGTGTCTGAGGATGTGAGGAATTTACTCTCCCTGTGTTTCTTAATCACAAATGAAGCTTCTGACGTTGATTTGTTTGCACTACTTGAACCCAACCTGGCGTCCCCTCTCTACTCTCTAATTTTAAATGTTCCAACCTGGCGCTCCTCTCTACTCTCTCCTGTTTCATTTTTAAATGTTCCAACCTGGCGTCCCCTCTCTACTCTCTACTCTCTCCTGTTTCATTTTAAATGTTCCAACCTGGCGTCCCCTCTCTACTCTACTCTTTCATTTTAAATGTCCAACCTGGCGTCCCCTCTCTACTCTCTACTCTCTCCTGTTTCATTTTAAATGTCCAACCTGGCGTCCACTCTCTACTCTCTACTCTCTACTCTCTACTCTTTCATTTTAAATGTCCAACCTGGCGTCCCCTCTCTACTCTCTACTATCTACTCTCTACTCTTTCATTTTTAAATGTTTCAACCTGGCGTCCCCTCTCTACTCTCTACTCTCTACTCTCTACTCTTTCATTTTTAAATGTTCAACCTGGTGTCCCCTCTCTCTACTCTTTCATTTTTTAATGTTCAACCTGGCGTCCCTCTCTACTCTCTACTCTCTACTCTTTCATTTTTTAATGTTCAACCTGGCGTCCCCTCTCTACTCTCTCTCTCTCTCTCTCTCCATTCTACCTTTCCAACAGCTGTCCAGTAGAGACACAGTTGATCCTCTTTAACCTAAAACACCTGGTATATCTCTCACTAATGGAGATGGATGGCTGCAGAACAGGAGTCTGTGTGTGAACTGTTCATGCCATCACCTGCCTGCTCATAACAGCACACGAGTCTGTGTGTGAACTGCTCATGCCATCACCTGCCTGCTCATAACAGCACACGAGTGTGTGTCTGTTTCACACAACCTCACACATGCAGCCCAAAGACGTGTCCCCTTGTTTATGTGTGTGTCTGAGTGTCTGTGTGTCTGCCAGGCCGGACCACTAGTCATCAGTCTGACTGAGTGTCTGTGTGTCTGAGTGTCTGTGTGTCTGAGTGTCTGAGTGTCTGTGTGTCTGAGTGGCTGAGTGTCTGTGTGTCTGAGTGGCTGAGTGTCTGTGTGTCTGAGTGTCTTGAGTGTCTGTGTCTGCCAGGCCGGACCACTAGTCATCAGTCATCAGTAGTGTAACTCTCCTGTGGTGAGGACTTTCTATACACACTAATCCATTCCTTAATATAATGGCCCTGGGTTCCTTTGATATAGGCATCCAAACAGGCCCCTGTTGAAAGGGTGTTTTAGGCATCTGAATGGGCTCTGTCTGTCTGAGTGTTTTAGCTGGAAACCAGAGCCAAATGTTTCAAGTCTAGTTCAAAGCAGAAGCCTAAAGGACCTCACACGTTCTGGAGCCGTCGATAACACAAACCCACCCAGTGTGTGTGAATGTAGATTCTCAGAAATACATACTCTCTCTGCGTGTGTGTGTGTGTGTGTGTGTGTGTGTGTGAATGTAGATTCTCAGAAATACATACTCTCTCTCTGTGTGTGTGTGTGTGTGAATGTAGATTCTCAGAAATACATACTCTCTCTGTGTGTGTGTGTGTGTGTGTGTGTGAATGTAGATTCTCAGAAATACATACTCTCTCTGTGTGTGTGTGTGTGAATGTAGATTCTCAGAAATACATACTCTCTCTGCGTGTGTGTGTGTGTGTGTGTGTGTGTGTGTGTGTGTCGGGGTCTGCCAACACTGCTTTCCCCCCCCAGTCTAATCTGACTCTGTCAGATGGCCCACTTTGAAGAAGAAAAGGGGAGTGAGGGAGAAACACACACACACACACACACACACCTGTAAAACAGTTTGTTTTTGTATTGTCCTGTATAGGTACTACATCAAGGAATCTAAAGGCAGCAAGAGATGGCTGATATTCTTGGAGGGTGAGTTGAGAGGTTTAAGACTTCCAAACGCTCTGGTATTTGTCTGTTGTGTATTTCAATCCCAGGCACGTTACAGGGCAGAACGCTGTACAGCCGACAACCTCTTAATGTTTATGTACGTTGGAGTTGACAATCACTGTGTTTATCGTGAATGTGAGCTGCACAAATGGCAGAGAAATGACCTTTAAAAGGTGCTGTGTGCTGCTCTATAAACGGCCTTGGATTGGACCCTGGTGCTGTGTTGTTGTTGTTGTTCTTCTTCTTCTCTGTGTAGGTGGAAGGAACTGTGTGTAATGTTGTTGTTGGTCTGTGTAGGTGGATGGTACTGTATGTAATGTTTTTGTTGGTCTGTGTAGGTGGATGGTACTGTATGTAATGTTGTTGTTGGTCTGTGTAGGTGGATGGTGCTGTGTGTAATGTTGTTGGACTGTGTAGGTGGATGGTACTGTGTGTAATGTTGTTGTTGGTCTGTGTAGGTGGATGGTACTGTGTGTAATGTTGTTGTTCTGTGTAGGTGGATGGTGCTGTGTGTAATGTTGTTGTTGGTCTGTGTAGGTGGATGGTGCTGTGTGTAATGTTGTTGTTGGTCTGTGTAGGTGGATGGTACTGTGTGTAATGTTGTTGTTGGTCTGTGTAGGTGGATGGTGCTGTGTGTAATGTTGTTGTTGGTCTGTGTAGGTGGATGGTACTGTATGTAATGTTGTTGTTGGTCTGTGTAGGTGGATGGTACTGTGTGTAATGTTGTTGTTGGTCTGTGTAGGTGGATGGTGCTGTGTGTAATGTTGTTGTTGGTCTGTGTAGGTGGATGGTACTGTATGTAATGTTGTTGTTGGTCTGTGTAGGTGGATGGTGCTGTGTGTAATGTTGTTGGTCTGTGTAGGTGGATGGTACTGTATGTAATGTTGTTGGTCTGTGTAGGTGGATGGTGCTGTGTGTAATGTTGTTGGTCTGTGTAGGTGGATAGTACTGTGTATAATGTTGTTGGTCTGTGTAGGTGGATGGTACTGTGTGTAATGTTGTTGGTCTGTGTAGGTGGATGGTACTGTGTGTAATGTTGTTGTTGGTCTGTGTAGGTGGATGGTACTGTGTGTAATGTTGTTGTTGGTCTGTGTAGGTGGATGGTACTGTGTGTAATGTTGTTGGTCTGTGTAGGTGGATGGTACTGTGTGTAATGTTGTTGTTGGTCTGTGTAGGTGGATGGTACTGTATGTAATGTTGTTGTTGGTCTGTGTAGGTGGATGGTACTGTATGTAATGTTGTTGTTGGTCTGTGTAGGTGGATGGTACTGTGTGTAATGTTGTTGTTGGTCTGTGTAGGTGGATGGTGCTGTATGTAATGTTGTTGTTGGTCTGTGTAGGTGGATGGTACTGTATGTAATGTTGTTGTTGGTCTGTGTAGGTGGATGGTACTGTGTGTAATGTTGTTGTTCTGTGTAGGTGGATGGTGCTGTGTGTAATGTTGTTGGTCTGTGTAGGTGGATGGTACTGTGTGTAATGTTGTTGTTGGTCTGTGTAGGTGGATGGTACTGTGTGTAATGTTGTTGGTCTGTGTAGGTGGATGGTACTGTGTGTAATGTTGTTGGTCTGTGTAGGTGGATGGTACTGTGTGTAATGTTGTTGTTGGTCTGTGTAGGTGGATGGTACTGTATGTAATGTTGTTGTTGGTCTGTGTAGGTGGATGGTACTGTATGTCATGTTGTTGGTCTGTGTAGGTGGATGGTACTGTTTCAACAGACAGACTTGTGACACCAGGTACCAGACAATGAGGAGATTCATGAGCTCCCTCAAGTGGCCACGCACCAGAACAGGTCAGCACACTGTTATAAACACTTATTACAAGCTCATGACATGTTTATTAATGGTAATAGCGAGTAATACTGTTTCTATAACCTGTGCTAGTCAGACTTCACCAGAACACTGTACAACATGCTTATAACATGTTTATGAACTAGTAATAATAACTAGTATTAAGTGTTATAACCAGTCAAAATTAGGCTTATGATTTGTCTGTTCAGGGAGCTGCTGCAAAAACGAATTGACTCTTTAAAAATCATTGGTCCAGTACAGGCTGTAGAGGGAACAGATCTCAGGCCATATAAATGTTAGTGTTTCCCATTAATCAGTAGAACTCAGTCAGTCTGTCTGTTTTAGTTACCAAAATTAATCTCACACTCACAAGTACCTCTCCCTCCCTCCCTCCCTCCCTCCCTCCCTCCCTCCCTCCCTCCCTCCCTCCCTCCCTCCCTCCCTCCCTCCCTCCCTCCCTCCCTCTCTCTCTCTCTCTCTCTCTCTCTCTCTCTCTCTCTCTCTCTCTGTCTCTCTGTCTCTCTGTCTCTCTGTCTCTCTCTCTCTCTCTCTCTCTCTCTCTCTCTCTCTCTCTCTCTCTCTCTCTCTCTCTCTCTCTCTCTCTCTCTCTGTCTCTCTGTCTCTCTGTCTCTCTCTCTCTCTCTCTCTCTTCATTTCCATGCGTCTTTATCCCCTCTTCATTTCCATGGGTCTTTATCCCCTCTCTCTCTTCATTTCCATGGGTCTTTATCCCCTCTCTCTCTTCATTTCCATGGGTCTTTATCTCCCCCTCTCTCTCTTAATTTCCATGGGTCTTTATCCCCTCCTCTCTCTCTTCATTTCCATGGGTCTTTATCTCCCCCTCTCTCTCTTAATTTCCATGGGTCTTTATCCCCTCCTCTCTCTCTTCATTTCCATGGGTCTTTATCCTCCTCTCTCTCTTCATTTCCATGGGTCTTTATACCCCTCTCTTCATTTCCATGGGTATTTATCCCCTCTCTCTCTTCATTTCCATGGGTCTTTATCCCCTCTCTCTCTCCATTTCCATGGGTCTTTATCCCCTCTCTCTCTTCATTTCCATGGGTCTTTATCCCCTCTCTCTCTTCATTTCCATGGGTCTTTATCCCCTCTCTCTCTTCATTTCCATGGGTCTTTATCCCCCCCTCTCTCTTCATTTCCATGGGTCTTTATACCCCTCTCTTCATTTCCATGGGTCTTTATCCCCTCTCTCTCTTCATTTCCATGGGTCTTTATCCCCTCTCTCTCTTCATTTCCATGGGTCTTTATCCCCTCTCTCTCTCTTCATTTCCATGGGTCTTTATCCCCTCTCTGTGGTTCTCTGTCTCCAGGTACAGGTATTCTGTCTCCTCAGCCAGAGGAGAACCCCTATTGGTGGAATGCCAACATGGTGTAAGAACTCCATCCTCTTTTCTCTTCGTTATTTGACTCCTTCTTTTCAGTCTGCTCTCTCTCTCTCTCCTATCGCTCTTCTCTGCTATCGCTCTTCTCTGCTATCGCTCTTCTCTGCTATCGCTCTTCTCTGCTATCGCTCTTCTCTCCTATCGCTCTTCTCTCCTATCGCTCTTCTCTCCTATCGCTCTCTCCTATCGCTCTTCTCTGCTATCGCTCTTCTCTGCTATCGCTCTTCTCTCCTATCGCTCTTCTCTGCTATCGCTCTTCTCTGCTATCGCTCTTCTCTGCTATCGCTCTTCTCTCCTATCGCTCTTCTCTCCTATCGCTCTTCTCTCCTATCGCTCTCTCCTATCGCTCCCTCCCTCTGACTGGAAAACTCTCAGTCTCTGTGTGTTAGGGTTTTCTAACTCTCTGTCTGTCTGTCTGTCTGTCTCCCCCTGAGGACTCTGTCTGTCTGTCTGTCTGTCTGTCTGTCGATAATTAGATCATTAAATCATTCAATTGTAATTACTTTGCCACTATGGCCTATTTATTGCCTTACCTCCCTAATCTTACCTCATTTGCACATACTGTATATAGACTTTTTCTACTGTATTATTGACTGTATGTTTGTTTATTCCATGTGTAACTGTGTTTGTGTCACACTGCTTTGCTTTATCTTGGCCAGGTCGCAGTTGTAAATGAGAACTTGTTCTCAACTGGCCAACTGGTTGATCTATTTGTTGAAGAGGGTGGGGCTTAAGCTGCATCCCTGTCTCACCCCATGGCCTGGTGGAAAGAAATGTGTGGTTTTTTTGTGCCAATTTTAACCCCAGACTTGTTGTTTGTGTACATGGATTTTATAATGTCATATGTTTTTCCCCCAACACCACTTTCCACCCATTTGTATAGCAGACCCTCATGCCAAATTGAGTCAAAAGGTTTTGGAAATCAACAAAGCATGAAGATCTCTCTCTCCTCTCCCTCTAGGTTCATCCCATACTGCTCTAGTGATGCCTGGAGTGGAGCCTCAGCAAAGACTGACCAAAGTAGGGAACATCAGTTCAGTATATAGTGCACTCTATAGGGAATAGGGTCCTCTTTGGAAAAACACTGCATTTCATTTCAAATAATTCAAGACATTTAAGTGATAATTCCTGATAATGTCTGTCAGTTCGGTTGCCAGAGACGAGACCCATTTGTTCCTTCTGTCAGTTCGGTTGCCACAGACGCGACCCAGTCGTTCCTTCTGTCAGTTCGGTTGCCACAGACAAGACCCATTCGTTCCTTCTGTCAGTTCGGTTGCCAGAGATGAGACCCATTCGTTCCTTCTGTCAGTTCGGTTGCCACAGACGCGACCCATTCGTTCCTTCTGTCAGTTCGGTTGCCAGAGACGAGACCCATTCGTTCCTTCTGTCAGTTCGGTTGCCAGAGACGAGACCCATTCGTTCCTTCTGTCAGTTCGGTTGCCAGAGACGAGACCCATTCGTTCCTTCTGTCAGTTCGGTTGCCAGAGACGAGACCCAGTCGTTCCTTCTGTCAGTTCGGTTGCCACAGACGAGACCCATTCGTTCCTTCTGTCAGTTCGGTTGCCACAGACGCGACCCATTCATTCCTTCTGTCAGTTCGGTTGCCACAGACGAGACCCATTCGTTCCTCCTGTCAGTTCGGTTGCCAGAGACGCGACCCAGTCGTTCCTTCTGTCAGTTCGGTTGCCACAGACGAGACCCATTCGTTCCTTCTATCAGTTCGGTTGCCAGAGACGAGACCCATTCGTTCTTTCTATCAGTTCGGTTGCCACAGACGAGACCCATTCGTTCCTTCTATCAGTTCGGTTGCCAGAGACGAGACCCATTCGTTCCTTCTGTCAGTTCGGTTGCCAGAGACGAGACCCAGTCGTGGGTTCTAAATGTTCTATTGCTGGTAACGTTCTGATCCCTTGCTTGCTAGCTGGCCAACTACATTTATTTGGATACTTCCACAACAATGAGCTAATGAGGCGTGATTTCACCTGACATAGAAACTGTGTTCTCTCGCTAACCAACAACACAGCTGACACAATCACTTCAAACTGGAACTGGAAAGACTGCAAACTAGCTGCACTTTGTTTCAACCGATTTCTATTGACATTTCTTTGTATACACAGTGGGGAGAACAAGTATTTAATACACTGCCGATTTTGCAGGTTTTCCTACTTACAAAGCATGTAGAGGTCTGTAATTTTTAACATAGGTACACTTCAACTGTGAGAGACGGAATCTAAAATCCCTGCTGCACACACTGCAGCAGGGATTTTGGCCCACTCCTCCATACGGACCTTCTCCAGATCCTTCAGGTTTCGAGGCTGTTGCTGGGCAATATGGACTTTCAGCTCCCTCCAAAGATGTTCTATTGGGTTCAGGTCTGGAGACTGGCTAGGCCACTCCAGGACCTTGAGATGCTTCTTACGGAGCCACTCCTTAGTTGCCCTGGCTGTGTGTTTTGGGTTGTTGTCATGCTGGAAGACCCAGCCACGACCCATCTTCAATGCTCTTACTGAGGGAAGGAGGTTGTTGGCCAAGATCTCGTGATACTTGGCCCCATCCATCTTCCCCTCAATACGGTGCAGTCGTCCTGTCCCCTTTGCAGAAAAGCATCCCCAAAGAATGATGTTTCCACCTCCATGCTTCACGGTTGGGATGGTGTTCTTGGGGTTTTACTCATCCTTCTTCTTCCTCCAAACACGGCGAGTGGAGTTTAGACCAAAAACCTCTATTTTTGTCTCATCAGACCACATCCCTCCTCTGGATCATCCAGATGGTCATTGGCAAACTTCAGACGGGCCTGGACATGCGCTGGCTTCAGCAGGATTGCGTACACTGCAGGATTTTAATCCATGACGGCATAGTGTGTTACTAATGGTTTGCTTTGAGACTGTGGTCCCAGATTTCTTCAGGTCATTGACCAGGTCCTGCCGTGTAGTTCAGGGCTAATCCCTCACCTTCCTCATGATCATTGATGCCCCACGAGGTGAGATCTTGCATGTAGCCCCAGACCACGGGTGATTGACCGTCATCTTGAACTTCTTCCATTTTCTAATAATTGCGCCAACAGTTGTTGCCTTCTCACCAAGCTGCTTGCCTATTGTCCTGTAGCCCATCCCAGCCTTGTGCAGGTCTACAATTTAACCCTGATGTCCTTACACAGCCCCCTGGTCTTGGCCATTGTGGAGAGGTTGGAGTCTGTTTGATTGAGTGTGTGGACAGGTTTAATTTATACAGGTAATGAGTTCAAACAGGTGCAGTTAATACAGGTAATGAGTGGAGAACAGGAGGTCTTCTTAAAGAAAAACTAACAGGTCTGTGAGAGCCGGAATTCTTACTGGTTGGTAGGTGATCAAATACTTATGTCATGCAATAAAATGCAAATTAATTACTTAAAAATCATACAATGTGATTTTCTGGATTTGGTACCTATGATAAAAATGACAGACCTCTACATGCTTTGTAAGTAGGAAACACTGCCGATTTTGCAGGTTATCAAATACTTGTTCTCCCCACTGTATACACCAAAAAATATGCGGATTCATTATTTCGACTGACTGAGAAAAGCTTCCTGCCTGTCTCATCCTGAAGCGTTGGGACAGCTGGAGATCGAATTTTAATATTTAAACAATGTTGCAAATGTCAGAGAGACAGACAGCAAGGTTTATACAAATCTCTGTTGTTGAAAACTAAATGTTAGTCTAAAAGAAATGTGAGATCATGTCTAGATGCTTTTTATAGTGGAGATGAAGTTTATAAATTGCCTGGCTGGGCTGATGAGACCGTGGATTGCAGTCACATGGAACAGAGTAAATAGACATTTCAACATCATAGATTTAGCTGGTGGTAACTTGTGGAATAGACACCGGCTGGAATGCGGTTTTAACCAATCAGCATTCAGAATTAAACCCACCGGTTGTATAACAAGCTATCAATCAATGTGTCTACTGCGCCTGTCTTCCTGTTTCTCTCTGTGTAGGTGACTATGCGTTCATGGGCTCAGTGATCATTAAGGAGGTGGTTAATGAGCTGCTTACTAAAGGACTGGACAGCGCTAAGGTCCTGCTACTGGCTGGGAGCAGGTCAGTACACTGTGTGTGTGTCTGATAAAATCACCACAGTCTCAAACCTTTTAACTTTACTTACTTGTTGGACATCCGTCTGTTTCTCCCTCAATCTGGCCCTCTGGACCTCTGGACCTCTGGCCCTCTGGACCTCTCCAACTCTCCTTATTTCCCCCTCTCTGGATTACTGAATGTTTTTTACACTCTCTCCCTTTCCTTTCTCTCCCCACTTCCTCCCTCTCCCCTGCAGTGCGGGGGGTACAGGTGTACTACTGAACGTGGACCGTGTGGCGGAGCACCTGGAGTCCCGGGGACAAGGGGAAATTCAGGTCCGGGGTCTGGCTGACTCTGGCTGGTTCCTGGATAACAAGCAGTACAGATCTACAGACTGTCACAGCACCATCAGCTGTGACCCTACTGAGGCTATCAGGAGAGGAATCAGGTGAGAGAGAGAAGAGGGAAGGAGGGAGGGGAGAGAGAGAAGGAGGGGAGGGGAGGGAGGGAGGGAGGGAGGGGGAGGGAGGGAGGGAGGGAGGGGGAGAGAGAGGTAGAGGGAGAGACAACGAGTGACCATACGAGTGATAACTGTGACTATACTTCCTGTTTCCTGTCTAGGTACTGGGGTAGTGTGGTGCCAGAGAGCTGCAGACAGACTCACATAGGAGAGGAGTGGAACTGCTTCTTCGGATATAAAGTCTACCCCACGCTCAAGAGTAAAAGTGTTTCTAGTACTCTCTCTCTCTCTTCCCCCTCTCTCTCTCTGTGTGTGTCTCTCCCTCTCTCTCTTCTCTCTCTCCCTCTCTCTCTGTGTGTGTCTCTCTCTCTTCTCTCTCACCCTCTCTCTCTGTGTGTGTCTCTCTCTCTTCTCTCTCTCTGTGTGTCTCTCTCTCTCCCTCTCTCTCTGTGTGTGTGTCTCTCCCTCTCTCTCTTCTCTCTCTCTGTGTGTGTGTGTCTCTCTCTCTAGCACGGTCTCTTCCCTCTTGCTCTGTCTCTTCTTCTGTGTGTCTCCCTCTAGCACTCTTTTTCTCTCCACGTGCAGTGTTATTTGATGAGACCCAGTTAACAGTAGACACCCTCTCTCCTCCCTCCCCCCCCCCCCCCCCCCTCTAACCTCTCTCTCTCTCTCTAGGTCCAGTGTTTGTAGTCCAGTGGTTATTTGATGAGGCCCAGTTAACAGTAGATAACATCCACCTGACTGGTCATCCGGTCCACGAGGGACAATGGAGATACATACAGAATCTGGGCAATGAGCTGAGGAACACACTCAAAGACGTCCCGTAAGACACACACGCACACATTGGATAGTATACACAGAGATACACACACACAATAATGTACAAACACACACACATACCATAACTTCCTGTTTTATGTTATGTGGAATGTTAACTCTCCTCTGATCACGTTGATGGATCTGTCTGTTCTGACTGCCAGGGCCCTGTTTGCTCCAGCCTGCCTATCCCATGAGGTCATCACCAGGAAGTGAGTGAACAGTCACTGATCATAATTTCTCCTCAGATTAGACATATCATAACTGGGTCTCAGATTAGACATATCATAACTGGGTCTTAGATTAGACATATCATAACTGGGTCTCAGATTAGACATATCATAACTGGGTCTCAGATTAGACATATCATAACTGGGTCTCAGATTAGACATATCATAACTGGGTCTTAGATTAGACATATCATAACTGGGTCTTAGATTAGACATATCATAACTGGGTCTCAGATTAGACATATCATAACTGGGTCTTAGATTAGACATACCATAACCGGTTCTCAGATTAGACATATCATAACTGGGTCTCAGATTAGACATACCATAACTGGGTTTTAGATTAGACATATCATAACTGGGTCTCAGATTAGACATATCATAACTGGGTTTTAGATTAGACATATCATAACTGAGTCTCAGATTAGACATATCAGAACCTTAATTTGGAGCTTTGCAAAAAAATGAGTGACTTGACCGAGTACCTCTCCCATTTCTAACCTCCTTTCCACTCCTCCGTGTTACCATAGTTACTGGATGGACATCCAAGTCAAAGGAACATCCCTCCCCAGAGCCCTACACTGCTGGGACCGTGGTCTCCACGACAACAACCTCCACCAAAGATCCTCCAACAACGACACCCATAGCAACAATCCTAACCCCACCCCCAATAAGGCCCTGCCCCCAGCTTCCTCTCCGAGGCGCTGTCCTCTGCGTCTGATTGACAGCTGCCCCTGGCCTCACTGTAATCCCACCTGTCCCACTATACGGGATCAGATCACCGGACAGGAAATGAGCGTGATCCAGTTCCTGAAACACATGGGGTTTGATGTTGCCAAGATGGCCCAGCAACAGGGCATGGACGCAGGGAGACTGCTGGGGATGCTGAATAACGGGAACTGAGCAGGGAGAGACTCACACAGGTAGCTGAAATGAAACGCACACACACACTCTGACACAGCAGCGCCATAGAACGCTTTGGTGGAGATGAAAGGAACAGAATAGAAACAGAACTGAACTCTAAGCAACAGAACTGAACTCTAAGCAACAGGACTGAACTCTAAGCAACAGGACTGAACTCTAAGCAACAGAACTGAACTCTAAGCAACAGGACTGAACTCTAAGCAACAGGACTGAACTCTAAGCAACAGGACTGAATAAATTTAAGTTCAAACAACTGAACAATGCTGAACTGACCAACGCTGAACTGAACAACGCTGAACTGACCAACGCTGAACTGACCAACGCTGAACTCAACAACGCTGAACTCAACAACGCTGAACTCAACAACGCTGAACTCAACAACGCTGAACTCAACAACGCTGAACTGTCAACAACGCTGAACTCAACAACGCTGAACTCAACAACGCTGAACTCAACAACGCTGAACTGAACTCAACAACGCTGAACTCAACAACGCTGAACTGTCAACAACGCTGAACTGTCAACAACAGGACTGAACTCTAAGCAACAGGACTGAACTCTAAGCAACAGGACTGAACTCTAAGCAACAGGACTGAATAAATGTAAGTTCAAACAACTGAACAACGCTGAACTGACCAACGCTGAACTGACCAACGCTGAACTGACCAACGCTGAACTGACCAACGCTGAACTCAACAACGCTGAACTCAACAACGTTGAACTCAACAACGCTGAACTCAACAACGCTGAACTCAACAACGCTGAACTCAACAACGCTGAACTCACAACGCTGAACTGAACTCAACAACGCTGAACTCAACAACGCTGAACTGTCAACAACGCTGAACTGTCAACAACAGGACTGAACTCTAAGCAACAGGACTGAACTCTAAGCAACAGAACTGAACTCTAAGCAACAGGACTGAACTCTAAGCAACAGGACTGAACTCTAAGCAACAGAACTGAACTCTAAGCAACAGGACTGAACTCTAAGCAACAGGACTGAACTCTAAGCAACAGGACTGAATAAATTTAAGTTCAAACAACTGAACAACGCTGAACTGACCAACGCTGAACTGACCAACGCTGAACTGAACAACGCTGAACTGACCAACGCTGAACTGAACAACGCTGAACTCAACAACGCTGAACTCAACAACGTTGAACTCAACAACGCTGAACTCAACAACGCTGAACTCAACAACGCTGAACTCAACAACGCTGAACTGTCAACAACGCTGAACTCAACAACGCTGAACTCAACAACGCTGAACTCAACAACGCTGAACTGAACTCAACAACGCTGAACTCAACAACGCTGAACTGTCAACAACGCTGAACTGTCAACAACAGGACTGAACTCTAAGCAACAGGACTGAACTCTAAGCAACAGGACTGAACTCTAAGCAACAGGACTGAACTCTAAGCAACAGAACTGAACTCTAAGCAACAGGACTGAACTCTAAGCAACAGGACTGAACTCTAAGCAACAGGACTGAATAAATTTAAGTTCAAACAACTGAACAACGCTGAACTGACCAACGCTGAACTGACCAACGCTGAACTGACCAACGCTGAACTGACCAACGCTGAACTGACCAACGCTGTACTGACCAACGCTGAACTCAACAACGCTGAACTCAACAACGCTGAACTGTCAACAACGCTGAACTCAACAACGCTGAACTGAACTCAACAACGCTGAACTGTCAACAACGCTGAACTGTCAACAACGCTGAACTCAACAACGCTGAACTCAACAACGCTGAACTCAACTCAGCCAAACCTGAACAGAACTAAACTATACTGAAATAGTGTTTTGGGTGCGAAAAGACATACACAAATGGAACGTCATCCGTTTTAAGGATACTATCCCAAATGGCATCAGATTCCCCCTTAGGGCTCTGGTCAAAACTAGTGCACTATATTGTGAATAGAGTGCCATTTGGGACGCAATCTGTTAGTTTTAAAGTAAATAAGACAACGGACTTGTGGATTTAGAAAATATATATATGCATAATAGGTGTAGAAGTTGTGTATGTATATGAAGTGGAATCCTCAGACTGTAATGACTTGATAGACTTCAATTATCATTTTGATCAATGCTACAGAAGATACAGAATCAAGTTTCTGATATGAAAGGCAATGGAATATAGCCCCTCATAGGCTGCGTTTACACAGGCAGACTAATTCTGATCCATTTCCACTAATTGGTCTTCTAACCAATCAGATCAGGGTCTTTTCCCAATAATTGGGTCAAAAAAACAGAATTGGGCTGCCTGTGTAAACACAGCCTTAGTAACAAGGGTTCACTAGAACTGATTGATTGATCAGAATTGTCTCAAACGACCACATAGCCTACTGCCACATATGAACTCACCAGCAGAGAGGGATGGAGACTGCCACACCTAAACATAGGATACTAGCAGAGTGAGAGATGTCTGGATGGATGGATGATACAGTAGGTGGGGAATGGGAGAGATGTCTGGATGGATGGATGATACAGTATGTGGGGAATGGGAGAGATGTCTGGATGGATGGATGATACAGTATGTGGGGAATGGGAGAGATGTCTGGATGGATGGATGATACAGTATGTGGGGAATGGGAGAGATGTCTGGATGGATGGATGATACAGTATGTGGGGAATGGGAGAGATGTCTAGATGGATGGATGATACATTATGTGGGGAATGGGAGAGATGTCTGGATGGATGGATGATACAGTATGTGGGGAATGGGAGAGATGTCTGGATGGATGGATGATACAGTATGTGGGGAATGGGAGAGATGTCTGGATGGATGGATGATACAGTATGTGGGGAATGGGAGAGATGTCTGGATGGATGGATGATACAGTATGTGGGGAATGGGAGAGATGTCTGGATGGATGGATGATACATTATGTGGGGAATGGGAGAGATGTCTGGATGGATGGATGATACAGTATGTGGGGAATGGGAGAGATGTCTGGATGGATGGATGATACAGTATGTGGGGAATGGGAGAGATGTCTGGATGGATGGATGATACAGTATGTGGGGAATGGGAGAGATGTCTGGATGGATGATACAGTATGTGGGGAATGGGAGAGATGTCTGGATGGATGATACAGTATGTGGGGAATGGGAGAGATGTCTGGATGGATGATACAGTATGTGGGGAATGGGAGAGATGTCTGGATGGATGATACAGTATGTGGGGAATGGGAGAGATGTCTGGATGGATGGATGATACAGTATGTGGGGAATGGGAGAGATGTCTGGATGGATGGATGATACAGTATGTGGGGAATGGGAGAGATGTCTGGATGGATGGATGATACAGTATGTGGGGAATGGGAGAGATGTCTGGATGGATGGATGATACAGTATGTGGGGAATGGGAGAGATGTCTGGATGGATGGATGATACATTATGTGGGGAATGGGAGAGATGTCTGGATGGATGGATGATACAGTATGTGGGGAATGGGAGAGATGTCTGGATGGATGGATGATACAGTATGTGGGGAATGGGAGAGATGTCTGGATGGATGGATGATACAGTATGTGGGGAATGGGAGAGATGTCTGGATGGATGGATGATACAGTATGTGGGGAATGGGAGAGATGTCTGGATGGATGGATGATACAGTATGTGGGGAATGGGAGAGATGTCTGGATGGATGGATGATACATTATGTGGGGAATGGGAGAGATGTCTGGATGGATGGATGATACAGTATGTGGGGAATGGGAGAGATGTCTGGATGGATGGATGATACAGTATGTGGGGAATGGGAGAGATGTCTGGATGGATGGATGATACAGTATGTGGGGAATGGGAGAGATGTCTGGATGGATGATACAGTATGTGGGGAATGGGAGAGATGTCTGGATGGATGATACAGTATGTGGGGAATGGGAGAGATGTCTGGATGGATGATACAGTATGTGGGGAATGGGAGAGATGTCTGGATGGATGATACAGTATGTGGGGAATGGGAGAGATGTCTGGATGGATGATACAGTAGGTGGGGAATGGGAGAGATGTCTGGATGGATGATACAGTATGTGGGGAATGGGAGAGATGTCTGGATGGATGATACAGTAGGTGGGGAATGGGAGAGATGGATGGATGATACAGTATGTGGGGAATGGGAGCGATATGATATGGCGCTCTCTACTGGAGGTTTTGAGAATTACAGACATTTGTATTTTGCTGCTTCCAACTCTCCCTGGGTGAATAATACTGAATGGTGCTTTTAGCCACATATGCTTTTGTACAAGGATAATAATGGGTTATACTTTAGTATCTCTAAAAGGTTATGTGATTAACTGGATAATAATGAGTTATACTTTAGTATCTCTAAAAGGTTATGTGATTAACTGGATAATAATGGGTTATACTTTAGTATCTCTAAAGGTTATACTTTAGTATCTCTAAAAGGTTATACTTTAGTATCTCTAAAAGGTTATGTGATTAACTGTTTGAACTCAATGAAGGGTTGCACATTTTTGGTAACTTTCACAAAATGTTCCTGAAATCCCGGTTGGAAGTTTCCTGGAATCAGGAGGGAATTAACAGAGAATCTGGGAATCATCCAACCAGGATTTCTGGAAAACCTGGGAATTTTGCAACCCTAAACTCAAGCTACTTTGGAGTTGATATTTATTGGATTAGGTGGATCATGTACGAGTGCTATTCTACTTCATATTTATTAGGTGGATCATGTACGAGTGCTATTCTACTTCATATTTATTAGGTGGATCATGTACGAGTGCTATTCTACTTCATATTTATTAGGTGGATCATGTACGAGTGCTATTCTACTTCATATTTATTAGGTGGATCATGTACGAGTGCTATTCTACTTCATATTTATTAGGTGGATCATGTACGAGTGCTATTCTACTTCATATTTATTAGGTGGATCATGTACGAGTGCTATTCTACTTCATATTTATTAGGTGGATCAGTAGGGATCATGTCGAGTGCTATTCTACTTCATATTTATTAGGTGGATCATGTACGAGTGCTATTCTACTTCATATTTATTAGGTGGATCATGTACGAGTGCTATTCTACTTCATATTTATTAGGTGGATCATGTACGAGTGCTATTCTACTTCATATTTATTAGGTGGATCATGTACGAGTGCTATTCTACTTCATATTTATTAGGTGGATCATGTACGAGTGCTATTATGACAGGAAAGTGATTCTTTGGAAATTGTCGATATATTTAGCTCTTTTTATGGTGCTGATTGCATGTCTGTAGTACATTATAATTGTGTTGACTAATAGAAAGATGTATGTTTCAATGATTTATATTAGATTTCTCCACTGAAAAGTACAAGTGCAGCATAACCACTAGGTAAACATCAGATAAGCAAATACACACACAAATATGTTAAAACATTTAATTTCGTATAAAGTATACAAACAAAACAATGTAAAAACAAAGAGACAATCAAATAACGTGCTGTTCCAATGGTTGATCTTCTAAGACCATTTCCTGTTTGAACGAACCAATCAGATCGCCCGATACTAAGAGGTGGATTCTTCCTACAGAGTCAGTAAACAGAGGATGCGTCCAAAAAGGTACCCTATTCTCTACATAGTGCACTACGTACGACCAGCGCCCTATAAAGTTGTGCACTATGTAGGGAAGAGTGCCATTTCAGAAGCAGTGTGTTGACCACCAATTAACATAAAAACATCAAAATCATTTTATATCAGAAACGGAAAGAAATAACCTGTTCACAGTTTGGTATGAAATGACTGTTGACAAACATCTAAAGTAATTTAAAAAAAAATCATACTATTTACAATTTAAAAAAATACAAATCCTATATTTCACAGAATTCACGCTGCTTAACAAAGCCACTGTTTTCATCCTTGGTGCAACGTTGGCAGCTTATTGGCATTTGATATGTTCCCTGTTCAAAGTTGTGAGGGAAAAAATATTGTTTCTAAAAAGTGCATTCCGTTCTGTGTCCCTACAAGCACACCGTATCCCAGTCTCGTTTCCTCTTCACCCCTACATCCTCTCTCATGACCAGGGCTTCCAATCCAAGTTTAAAAAAGGACAAAGATCCTTGGCTGAAAGTATTGAGCGTCGATAAACCATTGTTTTGTGACAGTGGCATGTCCTTTCATTTACATGAAGAATAAACAGTAAGGTGGAGCCTAGTTACAGTAAGGTGGAGCCTAGTTACAGTAAGGTGGAGCCTATGGCCTGGCCATAGTAAGTTCATTAAAACTCAGTGGTATTTCCTATGTAGCCTAGTTACAGTAAGTTGTAGCCTAGTTACAGTAAGGTGGAGCCTAGTTACAGTAAGGTGGAGCCTAGTTACAGTAAGGTGGAGCCTATGGCCTGGCCATAGTAAGATCCTATAAAGTGGTCTTTCCCTATGAGGTGTAGTCTGTTATTGGAAGAGGGAAAGCCTGCTTTGTCCCAATCCTATTCCCAATCCTTATAAGGACCAGCTTCCTGGGAAAGAGTGTGGATCCTATCAGATTCACGTTTTGGCGTCTGTGGGATTTGTTATTGTAAAGAAGTAAATTCCTTTATAGTCCCAACTCAGCTTCCTGGGAAAGAGGACATCCTATGAGAATAGTTTTCCAGTTGAAGATCCCTTAACAACTCTTCCCAGAGGCAGGAGAGGAGAGCTACATCCAGGTTGGTCCATTCAGGACATTTTCTGAGATATTCCCTCTAATGAGAAGGGAGAGAATGCCCTTTCAGTAGTTGGAATGCTAACAGTTGGAATCCTGGGAAGAGGACAGGAGAAATGGTCAGAAATGTGAGCCAAGAAAAATTGGGAACAAAGGAATGCATGCAGCCATGCACACACTCTCCTCCTTCAGGCACAGACTCTCTCTCTCATACACACACCTGACTGGCCTGACTGGTGAGTCTGCGAGGGGAGAGGGGTCGTTTCTGCTGGTGGATGGCCTGGAGACGAGTGATCAGGAACTTCTTATCATCCCCCTCCTAGAAACACAATGATACAGGTCACCAGGGAACAACTGTAGCTGGCCATTAACACCTTATACACAGTGTGAGAACACTCCATTATCACCTTATACACAGTGTTAGAACAATCCATTAACACATTATACACACTGTTAGAACGCTCCATTATCACATCATACACAGTGTTAGAACACTACATTATCACATTCTACACAGTGTTAGAACAATCCATTATCACATTATACAGTGTTAGAACACTCCATTATCACATTATACACACTGTTAGAACGCTCCATTATCACATTATACACAGTGTTAGATCACTACATTATCACATTATACACAGTGTTAGAACAATCCATTATCACATTATACAGTGTTATACACAGTGTTAGAACACTCCATTATCACATTATACACAGTGTTAGAACAATCCATTATCACATTATACCAGTGTTAGAACACTCCATTATCACATTATACAGTGTTATACACAGTGTTAGAACACGCCATTATCACATTATACACAGTGTTAGAACAATCCATTATCACATTATACACAGTGTTAGAACACTCCATTATCACATTATACAGTGTTATACACAGTGTTAGAACACTCCATTATCACATTATACACAGTGTTAGAACACTACATAAACACCTTATACACAGTGTTAGAACACTCCATTAACACATTATTCAGTGTTAGAACACTCCATTATCACCTTATACACAGTGTTAGAACACTCCATTAACACATTATACACAGTGTTAGAACACTCCATTATCACCTTATACACAGGTTATACACAGTGTTAGAACACTCCATTATCACCTTATACACAGTGTTAGAACACTCCATTATCACATTATACACAGTGTTATACACAGTGTTAGAACACTCCATTATCACCTTATACACAGTGTTAGAACATTCCATTATCACCTTATACACAGTGTTAGAACACTCCATTATCACATTATACACAGTGTTAGAACACTCCATTATCACCTTATACAGTGTTAGAACACTCCATGACAAGTTAAGTGGTTGTATACACAGAGTGTTGAACGTACATTTTCTACATTGACATTTTAGTCATTTAGCAGACACTCTGATCCAGAGAGACTTACAGTAGTGAGTCATTTAGCAGACGCTCTGATCCAGAGAGACTACAGTTAGTGAGTCATTTAGCAGACACTCTGATCCAGGGAGACTTACAGTAGTGAGTCATTTAGCAGACGCTCTGATCCAGAGAGACGTACAGTTAGTGAGTCATTTAGCAGACACTCTGATCCAGAGAGACTTACAGTTAGTGAGTCATTTAGCAGACACTCTGATCCAGAGAGACTTACAGTTAGTGAGTCATTTAGCAGACACTCTGATCCATAGAGACTTACAGTTAGTGAGTCATTTAGCAGACACTCTGATCCAGAGAGACTTACAGTTAGTGAGTCATTTAGCAGACACTCTGATCCAGAGAGACGTACAGTTAGTGAGTCATTTAGCAGACACTCTGATCCAGAGAGATTTACAGTTAGTGAGTCATTTAGCAGACACTCTGATCCAGAGAGACTTACAGTTAGTGAGTCATTTAGCAGACGCTCTGATCCAGAGAGATTTATAGTTTGTGAGTCATTTAGCAGACACTCTGATCCAGAGAGACTTACAGTTAGTGAGTCATTTAGCAGACGCTCTGATCCAGAGAGACTTACAGTTAGTGAGTCATTTAGCAGACACTCTGATCCAGAGAGACTTACCGTTAGTGAGTCATTTAGCAGACACTCTGATCCAGAGAGACTTAGTTAGTGAGTCATTTAGCAGACACTCTGATCCAGAGAGACTTACAGTTAGTGAGTCATTTAGCAGACACTCTGATCCAGAGAGACTTACAGTTTGTGAGTCATTTAGCAGACACTCTGATCCAGAGAGACTTACAGTTAGTGCATTCACCTTATGATAGCTAGGTGAGACAACCACTCACAGTCATAGTAAGTACATTTTGTCTCAATAAAGTAGTTATCAGCAAAGTCAGTTTTCTACAGGTACTTATTTACTACAGTGTTATTATGACAGTACTGTAATAAAAGGAGGTGAACGTTTTCTATCTGGATAACACTGTTATGAAGGGTTAAGTCACACTGTTATGAAGGGTTAAGTCACACTGTTATGAAGGGTTAAGTCACTGTTATGAAGGGTTAAGTCACACTGTTATGAAGGGTTTAAGTCCACACTGTTATGAAGGGTTAAGTCACACTGCTATGAAGGGTTAAGTCACACTGTTATGAAGGGTTAAGTCACACTGTTATGAAGGGTTAAGTCACACTGTTATGAAGGGTTAAGTCACACTGTTATGAAGGGTTAAGTCACACTGTTATGAAGGGTTTAAGTCACACTGTTATGAAGGGTTAAGTCACACTGTTGAAGGGTTAAGTCACACTGTTGAAGGGTTAAGTCACACTGTTATGAAGGGTTAAGTCACACTGTTATGAAGGGTTAGGTCACACTGCTATGAAGGGTTAAGTCACACTGTTATGAAGGGTTAAGGTATTGTATAAGAGAGTTGAGAGACGTTACGTTTTCTATTTGCTCCTGCAGCAGACTGATAATCTTCCTCTGGTCCATCCACCACCTGGGTGTTGAAGTAAATCACTATCCTGAGAGACACAGAGAGACAGTATGAAAACACACAACAAACTTCTCCTTTACAGAGATACTGACAGAAATGATCAAAGCAACCTGAAGGAACTTAGTTTGTGTCAAATCCCTCAAGCCATCATCCTGCTTACAGGAAGATACCAGGAACAGAGGTTCTCCACCATGTAGCTAGCCTGTCTGTGTCAGTCTGTCTGTGTCTGTCTGTGTGTGTGTCTGTCTGTGTGTCTGTCTGTGTGTGTGTGTGCAACTCACAGGAAGATCCCAGCAGCGAGGAACAGAAACAGAGGGTTCTCCACTATGTAGCTGTGAGCCCAGGCTAACCAGGCCAGGTTAGGGTTGTGTGTCTCCAACTCCTTCACCCACAGCTTCCCTGACTGGAACATAGTGGACAGGCTGCGGAACGGACCACATGACTCAGACGGACGGATGCTGGAGGGAGAGGAGGGGAGGGGAGAGAGATTGATATACTACGTTATCTATGTGGATAATGTATATTGCAGCAGTGTGTGTTCAACATCTTCGGTGTGTGTTCAACATCTTCAGTGTGTGTTCAACATCTTCAGTGTGTGTTCAACATCTTCGGTGTGTGTTCAACATCTTCGGTGTGTGTTCAACATCTTCGGTGTGTGTTCAACATCTTCGGTGTGTGTTCAACATCTTCAGTGTGTGTTCAACATCTTCAGTGTGTGTTCAACATCTTCAGTGTGTGTTCAACATCTTCAGTGTGTGTGTTTCAACATCTTCAGTGTGTGTTCAACATCTTCAGTGTGTGTTCAACATGTTCAGTGTGTGTTCAACATGTTCAGTGTGTGTGTTCAACATCTTCAGTGTGTGTTCAACATCTTCAGTGTGTGTTCAACATCTTCAGTGTGTGTTCAACATCTTCAGTGTGTGTGTTACTGACAACTGTCCATCTCTCCTTACCTCCACATGGTGTAGCTGACACAAACAGCAGCCCCCAGGAAGGAAGGGCAGCAGAGGAGGGTGATGAAGATGGTGCTCATCTGACTGGCCCTATAGGGCTTCCTAGGGGACTGGCAGTTCATCATCACACTAGTCTGGTGGGGGGGAGACACACACACACACACACACACACACACACACACACACACACACACACACACACACAGAGAGAGAGAGTACTGTCAGGATACGGCCAGAGAACAGTTTGTGAGTCAAGACAAGGTTAAAGGTCAGTTGACATTCAGTTGTAGTTGGATAGTAATTCGTCTACATAGTCCAGTTACCAGTATGATCATGGCACAGTGATCAGAACAGAGGTGTACCTACCTGCTTCCTGTAGAAGAGAAGTTACCAGTATGATCATGGCACAGTGATCAGAACAGAGGAGAACCTACCTGCTTCCTGTAGAAGAGAAGTTACCAGCATGATCATGGCACAGTGATCAGAACAGAGGAGAACCTACCTGCTTCCTGTAGAAGAGAAGTTACCAGTATGATCATGGCACAGTGATCAGAACAGAGGAGAACCTACCTGCTTCCTGTAGAAGAGAAGTTACCAGCATGATCATGGCACAGTGATCAGAACAGAGGAGAACCTACCTGCTTCCTGTAGAAGAGAAGTTACCAGTATGATCATGGCACAGTGATCAGAACAGAGGTGTACCTACCTGCTTCCTGTAGAAGAGAAGTTACCAGTATAATCATGGCACAGTGATCAGAACAGAGGAGAACCTACCTGCTTCATGTAGAAGAGAAGTTACCAGCATGATCATGGCACAGTGATCAGAACAGAGGAGAACCTACCTGCTTCCTGTAGAAGAGAAGTTACCAGTATGATCATGGCACAGTGATCAGAACAGAGGTGTACCTACCTGCTTCCTGTAGAAGAGAAGTTACCAGTATAATCATGGCACAGTGATCAGAACAGAGGAGAACCTACCTGCTTCATGTAGAAGAGAAGCAGTAGTTTGATGATCTGTACAGCAGGAAGCAGAGGAGTGAACAACACCCCCAACCTAAATAACAGACATGATACAACATTACTACAACATAGACATGATACAACATCACTACAACCTCCACAACACAGATATGATACAACATCACTACAACCTCCACAACATCACTATAACCTCCACAACACAGACATGATACAACATCACTACAACCTCCACAACATAGACATGATACAACATCACTACAACATAGACATGATACAACATCACTACAACCTCCACAACACAGATATGATAAAACATCACAACACAGACATGATAAAACATCACTACAACCTCCACAACACAGACATGATACAACATCACTACAACCTCCACAACATCACTATAACCTCCACAACACAGACATGATACAACATCACTACAACCTCCACAACACAGACATGATACAACATCACTACAACCTCCACAACATCACTACAACCTCCACAACACAGACATGATACAACATCACTACAACCTTCACAGCACAGACATGATACATCACTACAACCTCCATAACAGACATGATACAACATCACTACAACACAGACATGATACAACATCACTGCAACCTTCACAACACAGACATGATACAATCTCGCTACAACCTCCACAACACAGACATCACTACAACCTCCACAACATAGACATGATACAACATCACTACAACCTTCACAGCACAGACATGATACAACATCACTACAACCTCCACAACACAGACATGATACAACATCACTACAACCACAGACATGATACAACATCACTGCAACCTCCACAACATAGACATGATACAACATCACTACAACCTCCACAACACAGACATGATACAACATCACTACAACACAGACATGTAACAACATCACTACAACCTCCACAACACAGACATGATACAACATCACTACAACCTTCACAACACAGACATGATACATCACTACAACCTTCACAACACAGACATGATACAACCTCGCTACAACCTCCACAACACAGACATCACTACAACCTCCACAACACAGACATGATACAACCTCACTACAACCTAAACAACACAGACATGATACAACATCACTACAACCTTCACAACACAGACATGATACAACATCACTACAAACTTCACAACACAGACATGATACAACATCACTACAACCTCCACAACACAGACATGATACAACATCACTACAACCTTCACAACACAGACACGATACAACATCACTACAACCTTCACAACACAGACACGATACAACATCACTACAACCTCCACAACACAGACATGATACAACATCACTACAACCTTCACAACACAGACATGATTACAACCTCGCTACAACCTCCACAACACAGACATCACTACAACCTCCACAACACAGACATGATACAACCTCACTACAACCTAAACAACACAGACATGATACAACATCACTACAACCTTCACAACACAGACATGATACAACATCACTACAACCTCCACAACACAGACATGATACAACATCACTACAACCAAAACAACACAGAATGATACATCACTACAACCTCCACAACACAGACATCACTACAACCTCCACAACACAGACATGATACAACCTCACTACAACCTAAACACAGACATGATACAACATCACTACAACCTTCACAACACAGACATGATACAACCTCACTACAACCTAAACAACACAGACATGATACAACCTCACTACAACCTAAACAACACAGACATGATACATCACTACAACCTCCACAACACAGACATCACTACAACCTCCACAACACAGAGATGATACAACCTAAACAACACAGACATGATACATCACTACAACCTCCAGAACACAGACATGATACATCACTACAACCTCCAGAACACAGACATGATACAACATCAGCAAAGCACTTTGAAACAGTTTTTTGTTTGTTGCATAATGCAACCCATCCCTACACCACAGATATTGTCATGAGTTAACCTGTTACCAGGCCTAGGTCTGAGGCTGAGGTGCAGGGCTTAAGGTACAGGGTTGATGGCTAGGTGCAGGGTGAGGCTAGGTGCAGGGTAGGTGCAGGGTTGAAGGCTAGGTGCCGGGTTTAGGTGCAGGTTTAAGGCTAGGTGCAGAGATGAGGGATAGGTGCAGGGTTGAGGTTCAGGCTGAGGCTAGGTGCAGGGTTGAGGCTAGGTGCAGGATGGAGGTGCAGGGTTTAGGTGCAGGGTTGAGGCTAGGTGCAGGGTTGAGGCTAGGTGCAGGAATGAGGCTAGGTGCAGGGTTGAGGCTAGGTGCAGGGTTGAGGCTAGGTGCAGGGTTGAGGCTAGGTGCAGGGTTGAGGGTAGGTGCAGGGTTGAGGCTAGGTGCAGGGTTGAGGCTAGGTGCAGGGTTGAGGCTAGGTGCAGGGTTAAGGCTAGGTGCAGGGTTTAGGTGCAGGGTTGAGGCTAGGTGCAGGGTTGAGGCTAGGTGCAGGGTTGAGGCTAGGTGCAGTGTTGAGGCTAGGTGCAGTGTTGAGGCTAGGTGCAGGGTTGAGGCTAGGTGCAGGGTTGAGGCTAGGTGCAGGGTTAAGGCTAGGTGCAGGGTTTAGGTGCAGGGTTGAGGCTAGGTGCAGGGTTGAGGCTAGGTGCAGGGTTAAGGCTAGGTGCAGGGTTGAGGCTAGGTGCAGGGTTGAGGCTAGGTGCAGGGTTGAGACTAGGTGCAGGGTTGAGGCTAGGTGCAGGGTTTAGGTGCAGGGTTAAGGCTAGGTGCAGGGTTTAGGTGCAGGGTTGAGGCTAGGTGCAGGGTTTAGGTGCAGGGTTAAGGCTAGGTGCAGGGTTAAGGCTAGGTGCAGGGTTGAGGTGCAGGGTTGAGGATAGGTGCAGGGTTGAGGCTAGGTGCAGGGTTGAGGCTAGGTGCAGGGTTGAGGCTAGGTGCAGGGTTGAGGCTAGGTGCAGGGTTGAGGTGCAGGGTTGAGGCTAGGTGCAGGGTTGAGGTGCAGGGTTGAGGCTAGGTGCAGGGTTGAGGCTAGGTGCAGGGTTGAGGCTAGGTGCAGGGTTGAGGCTAGGTGCAGGGTTGAGGCTAGGTGCAGGGTTGAGGTGCAGTGTTTAGGCTAGGTGCAGGGTTGAGGCTAGGTGCAGGGTTGAGGCTAGGTGCAGGGTTGAGGCTAGGTGCAGGGTTGAGGCTAGGTGCAGGGTTGAGGCTAGGTGCAGGGTTGAGGTGCAGGGTTGAGGTGCAGGGTTGAGGCTAGGTGCAGGGTTGAGGCTAGGTGCAGGGTTGAGGCTAGGTGCAGGGTTGAGGCTAGGTGCAGGGTTGAGGCTAGGTGCAGGGTTGAGGCTAGGTGCAGGGTTAAGGCTAGGTGCAGGGTTGAGGCTAGGTGCAGGGTTGAGGCTAGGTGCAGGGTTGAGGTGCAGGGTTGAGGCTAGGTCAGGACCAGGGTTAGAGTTTATACCAGGCCAGTGTCTGTCCGTAGATGAGTTCCAACACGTTCCTGGAGATGTCAAACACAGGCTTTCTTTTCCTCTTCAACACCCTCTGAGAAAACAACCTGCAGGGAGGAGAGACATAAGAAGATGAGGGATAAAGGGTTGAGAACGGGGAAGAAAGCAATAGAGATTGTATAGCGCGTTGAACGAGTTGCCGAGTTTATGAGCAAGAATATGAGAGAAAGAGAGAGAGAGACACAGAGAGAGACACACACACACAGAAAGACAGCCCACCTCCAGAGGAACTCTCCAAAGAAGGTGTCCAGTATGGTAAAGATGAAGTCCATGAGGAGGAAGCGGTACAGCTCTTGTCCTACAAAACTCTCCCAGCACTGACAACAACACCACAACAAACTACATCAACAACAATAACAGCAATATCAACAACACATGAGACACCAGTCATAACAGCAGCACAGATTTCATTTTGAGTACATAATGCTGTAAATGGAATGTTGGGATAGAATCGGAACGTTGGGACAGAATGGGAACAGATACGGAACATTGGAACAGAATGGGGGGGTTGGGACAGAATGGGAACGTTGGGACAGAATGGGGACGTTGGGACAGAATGGGAGGGTTGGCACAGAAACGGAACGTTGGGACAGAATGGGGACGTTGGGACAGAATGGGAACGTTGGGACAGAATGGGAGGTTGGGACAGAATGGGCACAGAATGGGGACGTTGGGACAGAAGCGGAATACTGGAACGGGAATGTTCCTCTCACCTGCAGGCCGATGCTGTGGGGGTCAGAAGCGATCCGGCCCAGCCAATGGAAGCACAGCACTACCAGCACGCTCACTTTCAACATCAGGTTCCTGAAACACATAAATAGTATAGATGTTTTACATGTTTAGCACACACAGACACACACACACACTTCTGTCACCTAGCCAGACTCTCTTGATTTCCATAAACTCTCCATTAACTTCATTAAGTCTGTAGGGTGCACATCCACCCCTCTACCTGCAGATGGCGATGTATGTGTGAACGCAGGGGGAGTCATAGTGCTCCACACACACACACACACACACACTGTTTGTGGACTGCAGGTCCACCCCCCTACCTGCTGATGGCGATGTATGTGTTTACGCTGGGCGAGTCATAGTGCTCCACCACACACACACACACACACACACACACACACACACACACACACAGTTTGTGGACTGCAGTTCCCCCCCCCCCTACCTGCTGATGGCGATGTATGTGTGAACGCAGGGGGAGTCATAGTGCTCCACACACACACAGTTTGTGGACTGCAGGTCCACCCCCCTACCTGCTGATGGCGATGTATGTGTTTACGCTGGGCGAGTCATAGTGCTCCACACACACACACACACACACACACACACACACACACACACACACACAGTTTGTGGACTGCAGTTCCCCCCCCCCCCTACCTGCTGATGGCGATGTATGTGTGAACGCAGGGGGAGTCATAGTGCTCCACACACACACAGTTTGTGGACTGCAGGTCCACCCCCCTACCTGCTGATGGCGATGTATGTGTTTACGCTGGGGGAGTCATAGTGCTCCACACACACACACACACACACACACACAGTTTGTGGACTGCAGGCCCACCCCCTACCTGCTGATGGCGATGTATGTGTTTACGCTGGGCGAGTCGTACTCCTCCATCCAGGCAGTAGCGTTGAAGATGCCAGGGAGCAGGAGGTTGATGAGAGACACTACGACTGGCAGGGCCAACAGACTGGCTTCCTTCAGGAGAGGGTCCTTAGTGGGAATACGAGATCTATACTGGAGGTCCTACAGAGGGAGGGGGGGAGGAAGAGAGAGAGAGGGACAGAAGGTGAGAAGGTGTAAGACGTCAGTGGAGAATGAAACCAATGTACAGCAGCTGAAAACGTGTGTCTCTTACCTTGTGCATGTACTCAGAGAAGTAGTAGAGAGCTAGAACACAGGCCACTGTACTGCCGATACAGATGAACCAGGCCAGAACATGTACCAGCACACGGCCTATTCTCTGACACGCAGTCTTCTGGACATGCTTACGACTTGTCTCCTCTAACAACTCCTACACCGAGAGAGACATGGTTATGATTAGTCTAACAACTCCTACACAGAGACTAGAGCGAGAGAGACGGTTATGATTAGTCTAACAACTCCTACACAGAGACTAGAGAGAGAGAGACATGGTTATGATTAGTCTAACAACTCCTACACAGAGAGAGAGAGAGAGAGAGACACGGTTATGATTAGTCTAACAACTCCTACACAGAGACTAGAGGGAGAGAGACATGGTTATGATTAGTCTAACAACTCCTACACAGAGACTAGAGAGAGAGAG